>NC_134885.1:32120788-32155788 GCF_041734735.1 Babylonia areolata
AGACTTGGGGGTGGGGGGGGGGGGCACTGCGAGGAGGGTATCGTACTGAGAGTAAAACTGGACTTGAGAAAGCCACAGAGAGAGAGAGAGAGAGAGGAGGTGTGTGGGGGGCTCGGGGGGGGGGGGTGGGGGGGGGGGAGAGGACGTTTGACGCTTTGACACTCTGGACACTTTAATGTCACTGGCCAATGAGGTCCTTATAACATGTGTGAATGCATCAACATACTGTCAATTTATCACAAACCATTATAATAAACGAACGAAATGTGCGAAAGCAAAAAAAAAAAAAGAAAAAAAAGTTCCTTCTTTGAAGAAAAAAAAAGACGGAGGAGTGACACACACAGAGAGAGAGAGAGAGAGAGAGAGAGAGAGAGAGAGATGGAAGAAGCGACAGACAGAGGTACAGATTGAGACACAGAAAGAAACAAAAGAACAGACGGACAGATACACAAAGGCTGACAGACAAACAGTTAAACAGAGACCTTACAGACCTCAAATCGCCAGTTCACAAACACACGTACGCACACACACACACCTATTCGATTCACACACACACACACACACACACACACACACACACACACACACGAGCGCACACCAATACACTGGCATGCACACTGACACACACACACAGACACACAGACACAGACACACACACGCACACACATACACTCACTTACTCTCACACGCGCGCGCACACAGAGATAGACAGATAGATAAACACACATACCGACACACACACACCACACACACACACACATACATACACACACACGCCCCCCCCCCCCACACACACACACCGAACTCCCCCTCACACCTCTGCACCCCCCCCCCCCCACACACACACACCAAGAAACCGAAGCACACACTAAAAACAACAAACAACCAAACACTCACCTCCATCGCCGGTCAGCAAAACGCCGATAATAACAGCAAGGAGAAGAACTAATGCATCACCACAGAACAGTCTTGGAGGCGACCGTGACATCTTGACTGAACTGCACAAATAACACTGCAAAGCTTGTACAGAGAGAGAGAGAGAGAGAGAGAGAGAGAGAGAGAGAGAGAGAGAGAGATTTAGAAAACAACAACAACAAAACAACCCTCCCAACAAAAGTACCAATGGGACAAACAACTAGAACAACAGCAACAGCGCCCACAAACAATCAAAGCAAACAAAGAAACGAGAGAGAGAAAAGAGAAACACCCAAATAACTCACTAACTAACCACACACCACATACCACGCACCACCCGCAACTGACGTTTCTCAACAGAGTAAGAAAGTGCTTCTCCGTTCTGTTCTCTGTCTCTGTCTCTCTCTCTCTGTCTCTCTGTCTCTCTCTCTCTGTGTCGGTGTATTGGTGTGTGTGTGTGTGTGTGTGTGTGTGTGTGCGTGTGTGTGTGTGACACTGGTCCCTCACCTTGAATATAAATAGCTTCAGTTCAGTTCGCTCTCGCGTTGGACTGGGCTCAGAAGACAGGATTGGGGGTGGGTGGGTGGAGGAGGGGGCAGGAGGGGAGAGAGAGGTGGTGGTACTGGTGGGGTGGGGTTTTATGGAGGGGGGTAGTAAATAGGGTAGTAGTTAGTGGCGACGGGGGGTGGGGATCATGTGTGTGTGTGTGTGTGTGTGTGTGTGTGTGTGTGTGTGAGAGGGGTAGGAGTGGGGTGGAGTGGGGATGGGAGAAATGGGAGGTAGTGACGGGTGACCGGGCAGAAAGTTCATGTCGGGTTGAACAGTATCACGTGTTTCTTGACACGTGGATAACCACTCTCTTTGAGAGAAAACCTTGACAAGACGAAATGTGGATTTTTCGGGTTGGCTTGGGGTGAAACTTTGGAACCCGGGTGGAGTGTGTTGAGGTGGGTTGAAAAGTTTTGTTCGGGTGGAGTGTGTTGAGGTGGGTGCAGAGGGTGGGTGGAAAAAGTTTGGTTCGGGTGGAGTGTGTTGAGGTGGGCCGAAAAGTTTGGGACTGGGTGAAGTGTACTGAGGTGGGTGGAGAGGGTGGGTGGAAAAAGTTTGGTTCGGGTGGAGTGTGTTGAGGTGGGTCGACAAGTTTGGGACTGGGTGGAGTGTATTGAGGTGGGTGGAGAGGGTGGGTGGGTTTAGGTGGGTGGAGAGGGTGGGTGGGAAGGTTTGGGTCGGGTGGAGTGTGTTGAAATGGGTGGAAAAGTTTGGGTCCAGGTGGAGTGTGTTGGGGTGGGTGGAAAAGTTTGGGACCGGGTGGAGTATGTTGGGTGGGTGGAAAAGTTTGGAAACGGGTGGAGTGTGTTGAGGTGGGTACAAAAGTTTGGGACCGGGTGGTGTGTTTTGGGTGGGTGGAAAAGTTTTGAAACGGGTGGAGTGTGTTGAGGTGGGTGGAAAAATTTTGGACGGGGTGGAGTGTGTTGAGGTGGGTGGAAAAGTTTGGGAGTGGGTAGAGTGTGTTAAGGTGGGTGGAAAAGTTTGGGTCTGGGTGGAGTGTGCTGAGGTGGGTGGAAAAGTTTGGGTACGGGTGGAGTATGTTGAGGTGAGTGGGAAAGTTTGGGTCTGGGTGGAATGTGTTGAGGTGGGTGGAAAGTTTGGGTCTGGGTGGAGCGTGTTGAGGTGGGTGGAAAGTTTGGGTCTGGGTGGAGCGTGTTGAGGTGGGTGGGAAAGTTTGGGTCTGGGTGGAGTGTGTTGAGGTGGGTGGAAAAGTTTGGGTCCGGCTGGGGTGTGTTGAGGTGGGTGGAAAAGTTTGGAAAGTGGTGGAGTGTGTTGAGGTGGGTGGAAAAGTTTGGGACCGGGTGGAGTGTGTTGGGTGGGTGGAAAAGTTTGGGACTGGGTGGAGTGTGTTGAGGTGGGTGCAGAGGGTGGGTGGGAAAAGTTTGGTTCGGGTGGAGTGTGTTGAGGTGGGTCGACAAGTTTGGGACTGGGTGGAGTGTATTGAGGTGGGTGGATGGGGTGGGTGGGTTTAGGTGGGTGGAGAGGGTGGGTGGGAAGGTTTGGGTCCGGGTGGAGTGTGTTGAAATGGGTGGAAAAGTTTGGAAAGTGGTGGAGTGTGTTGGGGTGGGTGGAAAAGTTTGGGACCGGGTGGAGTATGTTGGGTGGGTGGAAAAGTTTGGAAACGGGTGGAGTGTGTTGAGGTGGGTGGAAAAATTTTGGACGGGGTGGAGTATGTTGAGGTGAGTGGAAAGTTTGGGTCTGGGTGGAGCGTGTTGAGGTGGGTGGAAAAGTTTGGGTCTGGGTGGAGTGTGCTGAGGTGGGTGGAAAAGTTTGGGTACGGGTGGAGTGTGTTGAGGTGAGTGGGAAAGTTTGGGTCTGGGTGGAGTGTGTTGAGGTGGGTGGAAATGTTTGGGACTGGGTGGAGTGTGTTGAGGTGGGTGGAAAGTTTGGGTCTGGGTGGAAAGTTTGGGTCTGGGTGGAGCGTGTTGAGGTGGGTGGAAAAATTTGGTGTGGATGGAGTGTGTTGAGGTGGGTGGAAAAGTTTGGTAACGGGTGGAGTGTGTTGAGGTGGGTAGAAAAGTTTGGGACCGGGTGGAGTGTGTTGGGTGGGTGGAAAAGTTTGGAAACGGGTGGAGTGTGTTGAGGTGGGTGGAAAAAATTGGGACTGGGTGGAGTGTCTTGAGGTGGGTAGAAAAGTTTGGTCCGGATGGAGTGTATTGAGGTGGGTGGGAAAGTTTGGGTCCGGGTGGAGTGTGTTGAGGTGGGTTGAGAGGGTGCCTTGGGGAGAAAGTTTGGGACCGGGTAGATTGGGTGGGAGGTGGAGGAGGAGACGGGTGGGGAGGGAGAGGGTGGGTGGAGCGAGGGTGGAGGAAAGGTAGGTTGGTTGACAAGGGGGTGTTGAATTACTGAGGTGGGGGAAGAGAAGAGTTGCTGGTATTTCTTAGTTGCTGGCTAATGATACAGTAGAGTGAGTGAGTCAGAAAGTCACACGCGGTTTAGGGAAGAAATAAAACAACCCCCCCCCCAACCCCCTCCCTCACCCGCTCCCGTCCATTCCTAGTGCCAGTTGTATTGCTTGGTTCTCACTTTTTGACAGTTACACGTGACTAAATGCCTACGTTGACCGAATAACGCTCATTGGTCAGTTCCATACTGCACACAGTTAGTAGCGGGTTACGACCATACTGCGCTCTTCCGTCCGAGCAATGCAACTGGCTCCTGGTCCTTAACCACAACAGAACAAAAGAAACAGCAATAGCAGCAGCAACAGCAGCAGCAGCAGCAGCAACAACAACACACACACACATACATACATACATACAAGCATACATACATTCATACATACACATGCGCTCGCGCGCAAGCAAGAACATACGCAACATAAAACTTCACAATGATACACACAGCCACAAAGAGACACAGACACAGACATGGACACAGGGAGACAGACAGACACAGACAGACGCACACACATACACAACGCGCACAAATGCACACACACACACACTCTCTCTCTCTCTCTCTCTCACACACACACACACACACACTGTCCTGTGGCAGACACATACACATACACATACAGGCAGACACAGACACATACGTGCACAGACACAACACACACAGACACACACAGACACAGACACACACACACACACACACACACACACACAACACACTGCTAACAAAATGGGAACTCAATTTTCTGTCCATTTCATGCAGCTGGGCAATTTATTCAAAAGATAATACTCTTCCCTAACTCACCAACCAACCCTCTAAAAAAAAAAAAAAATTAAACCTTCGATATTCATTGCACATACTGAACGTGTCAACGCAATTCAAGCGACTTTCACTAATTTGAGAGGCGACTGCAGCATTCAACTCACATCCTAAAAAAGGATGCGTGTGTGCATGCGTTCGTGCGTGCGTGCGCGTGCATGTGCATGTGCGTGTATGTGTGTGTGGCCATGTGTGTGTGTGTGTGTGTGTGTGTGTGACCATGTGTGTGTGTGTGTGTGTGTGTGTGTGTGACCATGTGTGTGTGTGTGTGTGTGTGTGTGTGTGTGTGTGTGTGCGTGTGTGTGTGTGTAACACGCGCGTGCGACCAAAGTGATTTTGATGGATATTTCTGTGATGTGTAGATTTTAAGCCTTTAACACAACACAGAAAACCTTTCATATGGGTTCCTAGCGTTACTGTTTTCCAGTTTTCATCAACATGGTGATGTTGGTGGTCAAGTGGAAGAAGAAGGAGGAGAAGAAGGAGAAGAAGGAGAAGAAGAAGAAGGAGAAGAAGAAGAAGGAGAAGGCGGAGAAGAAGCTCAGCAGACGATACCGCTGGACTAAGCAAATTCGTCAGAACCCAGATTGACGTTCTCCGACACAGACAATGAAGAAAAGTAAGAGACTGACAGCAAGTGTTATATTTTCGTTTCTTTTCAGGGAGAAAATTTAGAGACTGACAGCAAGTGTTATATTTTCGTTTCTTTTTAGGAAGAAAATTAAGAGACTGACAGCAAGTGTTATATTTTCGTTTCTTTTCAGGATACTGACAGCAAATATTCAAACGAAAATGACACTGATGTTAACAATGTTTTCTTGTTTGATGAGAAGAGAGATGTAGATTATTATGCGAGATTTGGGTAAAAGGGCACTTCCGCCCAGCTGATGTCGGACTCAACACGAGATTACAAGTTCAGTTACAAAAGCAGCTTTGTGTTTGCTTATTTGTATGAGAGCACCATCCACCCAGTTTAAGCCAAGGAAGGAAGGGATGATGATGATGATGAAGACGACGGTGCTGAGAAAACGACACAAAAGCAGATGAGCTAGTAGGTAGGTGAATGTGTGTATTTCAATGTTATAATTTGTGGCGATTATAATCAACCTCTGTAATCATCCTTACCACTCACTCCTCTTTGGGCAATAATATCCACATTTCTTCCCTTGTACTATTTCGTTTTGAAGACGGAAAAGGATGTAAACTAGTTTAAAAAAAACCAACAACACTGTAATATAGAGAGAGATAGATAGATAGATAGATAGATAGAGAGAGAGAGAGAGAGAGAGAGAGAGAGAGAGAGAGAGAGAGAGAGAGAGAGAACAACACAGTATCAGTATCAGTAGCTCAAGGAGGCGTCACTGCGTTCGGTCAAATCCATATACGCTACGCCACATCTGCCAAGCACATGCCTGACAAGCAGCGTAACCCAACGCGCTTAGTCAGGCCTTGAGAAAAAACAACAACAAAAAAACCCACCCCAAAACAAAACAAAATACACAAACAAACAAACATCCAAACAAAAAACCCCCAAACAAACAAACAAAAACAACAACAATAACAACAACAACAAAAAAACACTCAACACACACACACACACACACACACACACACACACACACACACACACACACACACACACACACACACACACATACACACTCAGAAAGACAAGCAAACCGACAGACAGAAAGAAGACAATCGGGACACAGAGAGAGGGAGAGAGAGGGAGGGAGAGAGAGGGAGGGAGAGAGAGGGAGGGAGAGAGAGAGAGAGAGAAAGAGAGAGAGAGAGAGAGAGAGAGAGAGAGAGAGAGAGAGAGAGAGCTGTTCACACCACTGGGAAACACAGCACTGCCGGACTGTACACACACACACACACACACACACACACACACACACACACACACACACACACAGAGGTACACACACTTACACATGCGCGCGCGAGCGCATTAACAATAGGTGTGTGTGTGTGTGTGTTGGGAATGGTTATGGATTTTCCTGCATTGTACTGACAGCACATTCTGGACGAGGAAAAAACCCAACTATTTTCAGCCGATGGGAATTGCCCCCTTCCCTTCCAACCCGGATGTATGTGTGTGTGTGTGTGTGTGTGTGTGTGTGTGTGTGTGTGTGTGTGTGTGTGTTACAGCCGATGGGAATTCCCCCCTTCCCTTCCAACTCGGATGGATACTAGAACAGTTGAAACAACAACAACAACAACAACAACAACAAACCTGTGACAGAGTGAGCCCGCACTATTTTTGTCACATACAACCTTGACAACCCGATATCACACTGGACAGTTTGATAGCTACGGACCTGGTAGATCGTTGTTGAACCGATCTCACCACTATACCGAACAAAACGATCAGGGTGCAGCTCTCTCTTTCTCTCCTCTTATCAGCAGCAAAAAAGGGACCCGCAAGAGAGTGGACGCGAGTTGACAACAAGTTTGTCGGCGATACAACAACGGTACGAATCTGCGAGCAACACAGTGATTTTTGACGCGTTGATAGTGTGACCATGTCCTCTCTCTCGGCTCAGGTAAGTCGCGTGTGTGGTTTCTTACAGAACATGATTCACACACACACACACACACACACACACACACACACACAAATCATCTCAGTAAGAGAAATTCGTGTGTGGTGATGCATATACTTGGCAAACAATGCACGAGAATCACAGCCACTCCGTTTGAATACATAAAGTACATAACCAAATGCTGAAATGCAAAGCTGATGTGAACCTGTCGTGTGGATGATAGTCAGTCGTTTTCTACAATGACCATCAGAACAGCAGAGGAGGCAACTGCTGTCCTGACTATCTGGACGAGAATTTGCTTATTGTGGAGAGTGCTTTGCTCAAGTTACATCCCCACTCTCTCGGCCAAGAGGGTGTGGGAATGGTTCCCAAAGGCCAGCTTGCCTCCAGGCTGCAGAACTGATCCAGTGCTTTTTTGCCTCTTAGTTTGAGTCATAGTCCTTCACAAAAGGCTATGCTGTGAGTGACTTCCCATTGCATTGGAGAAACAATTGATCGTACAGCTCTGATTTTGCCGTTGGCCCAACTGTAAGCTTATGTCAATCTGTGATATATGCTCATACATACTGGCCAGAGAACCTCTCGTACAACAATCACAATCATACACATGTAATGATCGCGCTAGTTTCACAGTCATTCAGTATGAATACATAAAGAACACGAAAGTCTTATCTCACTCGGGACGACAAGTTTTCTCCCTTGCTTTTCCCCACAGACGGCCCATTTGTAAGGGTTAGGAAAAAAATTACCAAAAATACAAAATACTGTGTAAGAAAATGAAACTTTCAGAATTGGTTTATTACGTGTTGAGCTATGACATGTTAAAAAAAAATCAAATTTCTCATCTTATTGTTAGAGTTTTGCCATATGTAGAAAATACTGCCAATTTTTCACCCCGAATCACCATACCCATGCTCGCTTTCTGCATTAAATTCGCTTTCTTCTTCGTCATCATCCACCTCTTCAATGTCCGACCCTTCAGTTTGTAGCATTTCAAGTACTTCGGCAACCCTAAAACATTGCCGTCACTGCCTTGTTCGCTTCACAACATTCCGAGAAGAGGCCGCTTTGCTAACAGACTGGCACGCGAGCAGATGACCGTTCAGTGACTTTGTCAGCGTGTGTGCGAGATAGGCCACACATCCCATATTAACCAATCATACTATTCGATTGTGGAGTGACCTAGAATTGCGCACTCTGCTTGGCTAATCACAAAATCACGTGTACAGCGCATGATGGAATTTTACTTTCGGAGAATGCGATTCCATTCCTTCGTCCGAAACCGATTACGTTTTGTGTAGGTCCGGAAAGAGTTATACTCACTGCTGTTCACTTCCGTATTTCAGTATAGGGAGAAACTGATACTGCACGTTATCTTAGTTACACACTTTGGACACTTGACACTCCTCAGGCTCTCTATCTGTCTGCCTCTAGAGCGTGATGTCGACATGACTTTGTGTGTGGCTGTTGCTACGCAACACCGGTGTCGCAGTCCACACGTGTCGTCTCCTTCATTCTGGTCCCTGGAGTTTTTCTTCTTCTTATCATTATCATTATTTATTTATTTATCATCATCATCATCATCATCGTTATTTTCATTATTATCATCATCATCATCATCATTATCATTATTATTATTATCATTATTATTACGGTTATTGTTGTTAATATCATCATCTTCATGATGATGATGAGGAGGAGGAGAAGGATCATCATCATCATTAGTAGTGGTAGTAGTAGTGTTAGTAGTAGTAGTAGTATGAGGAGTGGGAGTAGTAGAAGTAGTAGTACTAATATTATCATTTTAAGTTATGTGTTCTCTCTCTCTCTCTCTCTCTCTCTCTCTCTCTCTCTCTCTGTGTGTGTGTGTGTGTGTGTGTGTGTGTGTGTGTGTGTGTGTGTGTGTGTGTTTTCAAATCAAGCCTTTTATAGTACACTCACTGGTTTTTCTTTCACCGTTGATCATCACAATATAGGTGGTGGTGGTAGTGGTGATGATGATGATGATGATGATGATAACGGTTGCGATGGCAATGGGGATAGCATGTTCATGACGATGCTGGTGCTGGTGGTGCTGATGATGATAGGAATGATCATTATAAGTTGTGATGACGGTTATGATGGTGGTAGTGGTGATGGTGATGATAAGTAGTTATGATGAATATGATGAAGGTGGTGCATGTTATATATTATGATGATTACTTTGGTGGTGGTGGTGGTTGTAGTGGTGGTGATGATGATGATGATAAGGTGATGGCGATGGGGATAGCATGTTCATGACGATGGTTATGATGATGATGATGATGATGATGATGATGATGATGATGATAGGAATGATCATTATAAGTTGTGAATCGGTTATGATGCTGGTGGTCGTGATGATGATGATGATTGATGATGTTGATGATGATAAGTAGTTACGATAAAGATGATGCATATTTATGACGATGGTTACTTTGGTGGTGGTGGTGGTAGTGGTAGTGGTGGTGGTAGTAGTGATGGTGATGATGACGTTGCGATGGCGTTGGGGATGCATGCTCAATACGATGGTCATGATGATGATGATGATGATGATGGTAACAGTAATGATCATTGTAATTTGTGATGACGGTCCTGATGGTGTTGGTGATGATAGACAGTTGTCACATCTCATGACAAATAAGTGCTCAACCCCCTCGTTCACCCACCCCATCTAGCTAGAGAGCAGTGTGGGTTGTGCTTATTGCACGAGATTTTCAGTCTGTCTCTGTCTCAGTTCAGGCTGTCACTGAACTGAGATCAGCCTCTTCCTTGTCAACAAATGACAAGATTCTGGGCTTTTCGCCCGCGACTGTCAGAGGAGGCAGCCGTGCCAGTCTTTGGCTCTCTTCAGGGCTGTTTGCCCTTTTCGACGCTTGTAGTGGGGATCAGTTTCCTCCGAGTGGTCGTGGTCTCTGTGTGCTCTGTGTGAACTTCCAGCTTTAGGGTAGTGGTACCTCTCTGGAAGGTAAGAGGAGACTGTAAAGACAGTCCTAACCTGTGTTCTGTCTGTCTGTCTTGTGTTCATGTCCGTGAATGAGAGAGAGAGAGAGAGAGAGAGAGAGAGAGAGAGAGAGATAGGAGGGAGCGAATATTTGAGTAAATATAATACTTTGCTCTTTTATGTGCATTTGTAGGATGCGTATGCATTTTTAGACATAAATTTTATAAGAATTTGATAAAATATTTGTTACGTGTATTAAAGGGTTCAACCGTAAAATCTAGATTTAAGTCTTCCTTGTGAACCCCTTCAGTTATTCGTTCTATTAATGTGTGCGTATGTGTGTCACTGTATTATATATGATACATAAGCAAGAATATTCCAAACTACCCCCCTTATCCTTTTCCGTTATCCTTGCTCTTGGGTGTGGTTGTTGTCAGCCTTTTAAACTTCCGAAATAGCGCAGCTGAGTAAAATTGATCTATTCTGTAGCCCATGTGTTGATCAGGGAGGGGTTAAACTGAAATTTTGTAAGATTTGTTTTCTTTACGAATTCTGGGCTGGGTACATTTAGGTTGTTTAATTGGGGTTGTCCAAAAGTGAATCCTACCAGTGGATAATAGATTATATACAGTGGTTTCAGTGTTCCCACTTTCGTGCTCATCCACTGACTTACCTACCCTTCCACTGACCCTCCAATGTCTCCCCGGGAACCCCTCTGCCTGCCTTTGACTTCCTTGGTCCAGGCCTCCGTTGGCTGCTGCCGCCTGCCGCTGGCTTCCGTCGCCAGCGTTCCCTGGCCTGGCGCTCAGCTGTCTGGGTGTTCTGCTCTTCGTCTTCGTCGTCACTGCTCTTCGTCTTCGGCGTTACTGTTCGTGTTCGTCGTCGCTGTTCTTCGCGTCTGTCGTCACTGTTCTACGTCGTCGTAACTTACTTCCCCCGGGGGGAAATGCCCACTCGGCGACAAACGGCTGCGGCCGTCACTCCTGGGTCAAAGTCCCAGATGGATAAGTCGAGTACCTCTACTCCTTCTCAGATAGATAAGTCAGGTTTGTCTGGATGGATACGGGGTCAACTGAAAGAGGATGACCCAGGTAGTCTATCTGATGATGGAAGGAAAGGGGACACTGTTCCTCTATCTCACCAGGATCCTTACACAAAATTCAAAGCCATGGGTGCTGACATGGGTTTGACTGGTGAGGCCCTTGCACGGTTTGTGGTCAATGCTGCTGCTAAGGAGGAAGAGCGCGCAAATAGGGAGGAAGAGCGCCGTTACAGGCGCTGGAGGGATCACAGGGAGGATGAATATAGGGAAGAGGAAAGACGGTATAGGGAGAAGAGGGATGAGGAGGATAGGCAGCGGTTTGAAAGGAAGATGGAATTAAAGCAAGAAGAGGTCGAGGCTGAAATAAGCCAACCGTTTTCCATTGCTCCTTACGATGGGAAGGGTGACTTCGACGATTTCCTGACCCATTTTGAGAGGGTAGCGCTTCTCAATAAGTGGAAGCCAAGTTCATGGGCAGCTCGCTTGGTAACCTTGTTACAAGGTCAAGCTAGGGACGCTTGTCTGCGAGTGCCTCCGGAGAGACTTCATGACTACGAGTCATTGAAAGCTGCTTTACTCCGCGAGTTTCGGCTAGATGCCCATGCGTACTGCAAGCGTTTCCGATCGATGCGGAAGCTTGCAGAAGAGACCTTTATCCAATTTCTGGAAAGGCTTAAGGTCTGTCTGTCTCGCTGGTGCACAGCTGCTGGTCGCGATTACGACAGTGCTGAGGACCTAAGGGACTTGTTCCTCCAAGAACAGTTCCTAGCTACCCTTAACCCTGACCTCGTCAGTGAGGTTAAGCGTGAAGAACCAGATAGGGTGGAGGAGGTAGCACGCATTACCTCGAAGGTTGTCGGTGCCAGGAGAGCGGGACGGATGGCTGAGAGTGAGGCACGAGCCTCCAGGAAATCCAGGGATCATGGTCTTGGTGCCAAACCTCATGCGGAGCAAAAGGCCGCATCTCTTGGACAAAGTAGTTCCGCTCTTAGCGACAGCTCAAGGGGTGTCGAGAGAACCAGAGGAGTTACCTGTTTCCTCTGCGGGAAACTTGGACATGTGGCCAAAGAGTGCCGCCAGCGGAAGAAGGTTTCCCTTGTGGCACAGCCGAGCTTTAGGCAGCAGGGTTCCCATTCCCCACCTCCATCTCATTGCGTTAACTGTGCTGCAAAGCAGTACTCGCCACGATGTGAGGCTTTCGTCAACGGGGTTTCAGTCCCGGCTTTGCGAGACACCGGAGCTCACATGGTTGTCGTTGCACGCCATCTGGTCAGTCCAGATTCTTTCACTGGAGCGACTGTCCGTGTGGTGCTGGCCGAATCAAGATGCACCTCTGTCCTACCCATCGCCAGAGTAGATTTCCAGTCTCCTTTCGTGGAAGGCAGGCTAGACGTGGCTGTAATGGAGGCTCCTGTGGAAGAGGTCCTTATTGGCAATACTGCCTGGCGCGAGAATGGCACTTCAGTGCCCGTGCCAGTTTACTCGGACGCCAGTCTTGTGGGTGCCCTGGAGACGCGGGCCCAAGCAGCTGCCAGGGCTAAAGAGTTACCTCCCTTGCCTGTCAAGGACATCCAGATCCATGTGTCTAGACAGGACCTAGAGCATCAGCAGGATAGCGATCCTGACCTGTGTCAAGCTCGGGAGCTGGCTGTGTCTAAAGCCGTCAAAAAGACACGATCTGGAGAGGTCATGTACTTCAGGAAGCAGGGAATACTGATGCGGCGTTTCAAGGACCATCGGGGGGAAGCAACCCAAATATGTGTTCCTAAGGAACTGCGTTCCACAGTGTTGCTTCTTGCCCATGAAGCCCCCATGTCTGGTCATCTTGGGGTTAAGCGCACGCAGGGAAGAGTTTTCCCACATTTCTACTGGCCTGGCATGTGTGCTGACATTCGGCGTTTCGTCCGTTCTTGTGACAGATGCCAGAAGACAGTAGCTAAGGGTCGAGTCCCGAAAGTGCCACTCGTCAAGATGCCCCTCATTTCAGAGCCCTTCAGTCGTGTAGCTGTCGACATTGTAGGACCTATATCCCCTTCATCTGAGTCTGGCAACAGGTACATTTTAACAATGGTCGACTATGCGACCAGGTACCCAGAAGCTGTCGCTCTCAAACACGTTTCGGCTGAAACTGTGGCTGAGGCGTTGTTCACCATGTGGACACGTACAGGTGTTCCTGCCGAGGTTTTGACTGATCGTGGTTCTCAGTTCACAGGCAGTGTCATGCAGGAAGTCTATCGCCTCCTGTCTGTGCGGGGCTTGACCACAACCCCCTACCACGCTCAGTGCAACGGGTTGGTGGAGCGTTTTAACGCTACTTTGAAGGCAATGCTGCGGAGACTATCGCACGAGAAACCTCAAGCCTGGGACCGCTGGATTCCCGCTCTGTTATTTGCCTACAGAGAAGTTCCCCAGGAGAGCACTGGCTACTCGCCTTTCGAGCTGCTCTATGGGAGAACAGTACGGGGTCCCATGCAGATCCTCAGAGAACACTGGCTTCACCCTGAGAGGCCAGATATTCAGACCGCTGCTGAATACGTGGTGGAACTGTGAAACAGAATCGCAGAGTCCTGTACCATTGCTCAGCAAAACCTCGAAAGGGCCTCAAGGCGGTACAAGGGTTATTTTGATGCCAAAGCAAAGCAAAGACAGTTCGCTGAGGGGAGCAAAGTACTTCTCCTTCGCCCCACCAAACAGAACAAACTGGAACTTGAATGGCAGGGTCCATACACTGTTCTGCGTCGTGTGGGCATCACAGATTATTGCGTTCGGATTGGCGAGAAAGAAAAGCTGTACCACGCCAATCTGCTGAAAGAATACATTGAGCGCACTCCTCGAGGGACTGTGGCTCTGGCTGTGATTGAAGACCCAGAGGTCTGGGAAGGAACGAGGACAGTGGAACGCGACATTCCACTCATGCCCCTGGAGGCAACTGAAGGTCCGGAGGATGTTGTGCTGGCCGCTGATAACTCCTCATTGAAAGAGGCCATTCGTGAAATGACGCGAGGGTTTAGGGACGTTCTCACTGACTTGCCTGCCTGTACGAACCTCGAGACATGCACGCTCAATCTCACCTCCGACGCCCCTATTAGGGCTAAGCAGTATCCACTGTCCTACTCCCAACGTGAGACGATTCAAGAGGAGGTCCAACAAATGTTGAAGATGGGCGTGATAGAGCCATCCTCGTCCCCATACTCCTCTCCTATCGTCCTCGTAAAGAAGAAAGACGGAAAGGTACGGTTTTGCGTCGATTTCCGTCACATCAATAAGATAACCGTGTTTGATGCTGAACCAATGCCAGATGTAGAGGCACTGTTTTCCCGGTTATCAGCGAAAAAGGTGTTCTCGAAGCTAGACCTTTCAAAGGGGTACTGGCAGATCCCCATGGCGGAAGCTGATCGCCCAAAAACAGCTTTCACTACTCCTCAGGGACACTTCCAGTGGTGTGTAATGCCGTTTGGCCTCAAAACTGCTGGCGCAGTATTTTCCCGCATGATGCGGAAGTTAGTACTGCCTCTCAACAGCCCGGACGTGGACAACTTCATGGACGATGTTCTTATCTCCTCCGCCGATGAAACACGGCATCTAAGGCTCTTACGCAGCGTGTTTTCCCGGTTGAGTGATTGCAAGCTGACAGCACGGCCCTCGAAATGTTTTCTCGGCCACAGGGAGTTAGACTATCTGGGTCACCATGTGGGTGCTGGGAAAATTTGGCCAGATGCAGAAAAAAATGGAGAAGATCCGAGAATCACCTCGTCCCTGTACGAAACGACAGCTCCGAGGGTTTCTGGGCCTCGTGGGGTTCTACAGGAGGTTCGTTCCTCAGTTTGCGGAAATCGCTCTTCCCTTGACTGAGAAAACCAAGAGCAAGGAGCCAAACAAAGTTATCTGGGATGAGTACTGCGAGAGAGCTTTTCTGCAGCTCAAACAAATCCTCTGCAGTAGGCCAGTTTGCTGTCTCCCCGATCTGTCCAAGCCTTTCATACTGCGGACTGACGCTTCGAACGTGGGGTTGGGAGCTCTTCTGCTCCAAGATCAAGGTATGGGTGCTCAACCAGTGGCGTGTGCCAGTAAGAAATTGAGCCCAGCCGAACGCAATTACCCCACAATTGAAAAGGAATGCCTGGCTCTTGTGTGGGGTATTCAGAGGTTTGAACCCTACCTCTACGGGAAGGAGTTTGTCGTCCAGGTGGACCATGCACCGCTGCAATATCTAGACAGGGCCAAAACGGTCAGCGGCAGACTGACGCGCTGGGCTCTACAGTTGCAGCCTTTCTCGTTCAGGGTGCAAGCCATTCCTGGCAAAGAAAACGTTGGTGCTGACTTCCTCAGTCGTCTGCCAGAGTTGGATGAAATATGATCTGAATACGGCCCAGTTTGAGTGTTAACACCTGAATGAGGCAGCTGTATACTGGCCATGTGTATCTTTTAATATTACTTATTAGTTGGTAAGGTTGGCAATTCTATAATTTGCAATTCATCCTGCTATTCCAGACTTCATAGTTTTGATGATGTTGTTGTTTTTTCATTTAATTGTTTTGCCTTTCCTTACATCTAGTTTCAGGAGGGCAGTGCCTTGGCATATGTCTCTGTTTGAGAGGACATTGTGGATGATACGGCAGTGGGAATGTGTGTTATTGTGTTTGTCATTCTGTGTGACATGGTTATAATTGAGTTTCAATCTTCGTTTGAACTTGTGAGGGGGGCTGTGACGACGAAGACGAAGAGCAGAACACCCAGACAGCCGTCGCCAGCGTTCCCTGGCCTGGCGCTCAGCTGTCTGGGTGTTCTGCTCTTCGTCTTCGTCGTCACTGCTCTTCGTCTTCGGCGTCACTGTTCGTGTTCGTCGTCGCTGTTCTTCGCGTCTGTCGTCACTGTTCTACGTCGTCGTAACTTACTGTTCGTCTTCGTCGTCACTGTTCTTCGTGTTCGTCGTCACTGTTCTTCGTGTTCGTCGTAGCTGTTCTTCGTGTTCGTCGTCACTGTTCTACGTCGTCGTAACTTACTGTTCGTCTTTGTCGTCACTGTTCTTCGTGTTCGTCGTCGCCGTTCTTCGTGTTCGTCGTCGCTGTTCTTCGTCGTCGTCACTTACTGTTCGTCGTCGTCGTCACTACTTCATCATCATTACATCAACGTTGTGCTTGTTTCATATCTTAATTTAAAGCTCTGGGTTTTTTGTTGTTGTGGTTTTGTGTGTGTGTGTGTGTGTGTGTGTGTGTGTGTGTGTGTGTGTGTGTGTGTGTGTGTGTGTGTGTGTGTGTGTGTGTGTGTGTGTGTTATATTTACCCATTCTGTTATTTAAGTGTTGTTGCAGCTGGGGTTGTGGTGATTGTTTGTGGGCAAGCTAGGTGTGTGATTAAACAAATGTATGTGAACCCCGGATTGTTGTAGTCTGTGTTTGTGTTGTCTGGGTGTTAGTGCTGGGCTGGGTGGGGGTTTCTAGTCCGCTCTCTTATAGAGCGTGACAACAGTTGTGATGAAGTTGATGACGGTGATGATGATCGCTTTGATGATAATGATGATGATGATGTGCCTGTTAGGTACATATTTGTTTGCGCTTTCACATCTGTCAGACAGCATATTTATGGCTTATTTGGTGTGTGTGTGTGTGTGTGTGTGTGTGTGTGTGTGTGTGTGTGTGTGTGTGTGTGTGTGACATTTATTTGCCTTTTTTTGAATCATGATTGTCATTGTAATTCCTTTTTGTTTACATGGTTATCTATTTTTAGAATTTATTTATTCATTAATTTGATGACTTTTCTTTTTTCTTTTTCTTTGACTCGTCAGAGTACTGAAGGAGAAGATGGTGATGGTGATGATGATACAGAAGAAGAAGAAGAAGAAGAAGAAGAAGAAGAAAGATGATCATGATCATGATGATCATGATGATGTTGATGACGACGACGATGATGATGACGACGACGACAACAATGTTGATATTGATGATGATGATGATGCTGATGATGATGGTCATACTGCTGATAAAAACGATGATGATAACCAGCAACGTGTTCGTCACACACCCCTTCCTCAATCCCCCCCTGCCCTCCTCTACCTCCGCCCCCCCCGTGCCCCCCCCCTCCCCACACACACACACACACACACACACACACACACACACACACACACGAACGCACGCGCGCGCACACGCGCACGCATGCACACATACTTTCACTTACTCGCATGCGTGCACAGTAATTTCTCCCCCCACACCCCCCTCGATTTTTTCCTACCCTCGTCTAGTATCACTTACAGTGAACAGACGTCAAACTGAAGAACGAACGATACATACATACAAACATCCATCCATCCATACATTCGACGCACACACAATACAGCGTTGCAAATATACCTACACAATCAGCTGACTACTTTCATATACGAGAGAGGGTCTAGAGGAAATGCTGCTGGAAGAGGAAAGTCTGGAGGTTAGATTTAAAGGAAGGCAGTGAGGGGCTGTGACGGATATGTTGAGGCAAAGAGTTCCATAATTATTGGAACAGCAGATGATGAAAAGGCTCGACCACCGTGCTGTTCTCTTTTTGTGTTTTGGGACACGGAAGGTTCTGTCAGAGCGAAGAGAACGGGAGGGTAAATGGATTTGAAAGATGTCAGAGAGGTATCGGGGTGTAGTTCCAGTGATTGTCAACCACCGTCATTTTAATGATACTTTATTTTTCTTGCTTTGTTTTTGCATTGAAGCGGAGCAATGGAGTAAAGCTTTTTTTTTTTTTGCTTTAACGTGGAGCATGCAATGAAGTAAAGCTTTTTTGTTTTTGCTTTAAAGTGGAGCAGGCAATGAAGTAAAGCTTTTTTTTTGTTTTTGCTTTAAAGTGGACCATGCAATGAAGTAAAGCTTTTTTTTTTTCATTCATTCACTTCACAAGGAAGCCAAACTGAAGCTGGCTTACAGTTCCGTGACGTCTTGATCCTCTCGCGGCACAGCCAGATCAGGGACAGCAGCAAGCTGGCGCAGAGCCTGCTAAGGGCGAGAATCCCTCTCCGCATCCTGGACGAGGAAGAGGAGGAGGATGAGGAAGAGAAAGAAGAGGAGGAGGAGGAGGACCCCAACACCCTGACGAGCCCGAAGATCAGCGGCAGCGGCGGAGGCGAGGTGCTGGTTGTGGGGAAAAGAGGTTTGCGCGATGGCGGCGGCGGCAACGAAACGAGCCGGAAAGTGCTGGTGGTGTTCCTCCCCTTTACTGTTACCACCTCTCACCTCTACCACTCCCCGGCGTTAAGGGAGGAGGAGGCCTCTTGTGCTGACGTCTTCGCTCGTGCCCAGCACGTCATCTGGGTCCTGCCCGAAGGCAGAAGAAACTCCGGGGGCGGGAACCGCAGCAGCGGCGACGAGGAGGACCTGACGGATGAAATCGTCGACGAGGTCCTGGACTCGGTTTGGAACGCCTGCTGCGATGCGTGCTGCAGTCTGGTGGGCAGGGTCTTGAGGTGCAGGTGTGGGTGTTGTGAAGGTGGGTGTTGTGAAGGTGGATGTTGTGATGGTGGTGGTGGTGATGAAGGTGGATGCCGCGTGCGTACCCCGCGCTGTCGAGGGTGTGACTGGAGTTGTTGCAACTGCGACTGCGACTGCGATGACTGTGTTGTCATGTGAGGTTACACGGCTGGTTTGTTTTGTTTCGTTTCTCTTTTGTTTGTTTCTTTGTTTGGGGAGGAAGGTGGCAGAATGGTTAACACGCTCAGCTGCCAATACTGAGAGTCCGTGAGGTTATGGGTTCGAATCTCGCTATCGCCCTTTCTCCCAAATTTGACTGGAAAATCAGACTGAGCGTCTAGTCTTTCGGATGAAACGACAAACCGAGGTCCCGTGTGAAGCACGCACTTGGCGCACTGAGAAAGAACCCATGGCAACGAGAGTGTTGTCCTCTGGCAAAATTATGTAAGAAGAAATCCACTCTGATAGGTACACAAATATATAAGCATGCACTCAAGGCCTGACAAGCGCGTTGGGTTATGTTGCTGTTAGTCATCTGCCTAGCAGATGTGGTGTAGCGTACATGGATTTGTCCGAACCCAGTGACGCCTCCTTGAGAAATTGAAACTGAAACTCTTTGTTTGAGTTTTTTCTCTCTTACTGTTCGCGAGTAACATATACTGTCCAATAACTGTGGGTACACTTTTTGCGGTGTTTGTTGTCACATGTAAATGAAATTTATCAGTCGGTCATAGTTTTGTTTGTTTTCCTCGTTTTTTTTTTTCTTAGTGGAGTTCAGCGAGGCAAAACGTGCACTTCACTGGGGTGGTGGTGGTGGTGGTGGTGGTGGTGGGAGGGGGGGTATGAGGGTGGGGGGGTGTAGGGGGTTTGTGCAGACACGATGCACAAAAACGCAGAGAACTATACACACTCACAGGAGCGTGCACACACACGCACACACACACACACACACACACACACACACACACACACTCAACAACAACAACAACAAAACACAAACACGCACACATACAGACACACACATACACACACTCTCTCTCTCACACATGCACGTGCGCGCGTGCTGTCATTCATACATGAATACATACATACACGCACGAGCGCTGGCATACACACATATACACAAGTGCAAGCACATACATACGGAGAGAGAGAGAGAGAGGGAGAAGGAGAGAGAGAGAGACGGAGGGAGGGAGAAAGAGGGAGAGAGAGAGGGAGGGAGGGAGAAAGAGGGAGAAGGAAAGAGAGAAAGAGGGAGAGAGAGAAAGAGACAGACAGACAGAAAATGGGATGGAAGAAGGAAGGACAGAGATAGACAAAAAACCATCAAAGCACTAACAATATAAAAATACCTTTAATCGATCATGGAATTCAAAAGATCGAATGAAGATTGAGAAAAAAAAAAAAAAAAAAAAAAAAAATCGAAGTGAACATGAAAAGTTACACGTAAGCACATAATTTCTATTAGTCATTATTGTCACCGATATATAGAATTGAAAACGGACAAAAAGAAACTGGAGGAAACTCCAGACTGACAGAAATAAAAGCAGTAAACACCAAGAAATCTCTCTCTCTCACTCTCTCCACACACACACACACACACACATATATATATATATACATGTGCGCACACGCACGCGCACGCGAGCACGGTCGCGCGCAAATGAACAACACACCAGGCTATCATTTCAGTTTATACATACCTCAAGAGAAAAAGAAAAGAAAGAAAGAAAATGAAATAAAATGAAAGTAAGATAAAACGAAATAAGATAAATGAATAAGAGAGAGAGAGAGAGAGAGAGGGGGGGAGGGAGAGATATGCAGAGAGAATCAGAAGGAGGGCGGGGGGAAGGGGGGGGGCGGGGGTGGGGGGGGGGGGGTGGGGGGGGGGGGGGGGGGGAGGAGAAGAGAGAGGGGGTGAAAAGTGCTGCAAAAAACCATGTTTATCATAAAGTCCAAAGAAATGTTCAAACCGTGAACACACATACACGCGCGCGCATACACACACACACCCACGGTCACAGGTGTCCATGCTCGCACAAACAAACACACTTGCATGCATGATTTCTCTTTTGCTTGCGACGCTTCCACAGGCGCATTTACCTTTAAATTTCAAACACACGCACAGACAGACAGACAGACACACGCACACACGAATACCCTTGCCCACATACAAGAATTGATATTACAAAGAAATGTGACTGTGTTAAGAAACCGACATTGTAAGTTCACATGAAGGCTTGACAGAACATCTGACAAAGTGAAAGAAAATAATCTCATCCTCCATAATATTAATATAACCGGACACACAAGTTGCCGAAATAAAAATCTGAGTGAAACAAAGAAAAACGAACTCCCCCCCCCCCCCCTCAATAACAACAACAGCAACAATGACAAACAACCCTCCCCCCCCCCCCCCGAAAAAAACACACCCATAAACACACACACACACACACACACACACACACACAAACCCACCGATATCGTTCCCCACACAAAAGGATAT
This sequence comes from Babylonia areolata, assembly GCF_041734735.1. Taxonomy (NCBI): domain Eukaryota; kingdom Metazoa; phylum Mollusca; class Gastropoda; order Neogastropoda; family Buccinidae; genus Babylonia; species Babylonia areolata. The sequence continues at coordinate 32,141,978 of NC_134885.1, forward strand.
TGCTAATTCAGTAATTCACAAACCCCGTATAATAGGAAGCATGGTCATTCAATTGTGCGAGTAATCGAAGTAATGTTCAGTATTTATGAAGCAACAACAACAACAACAACGAAGCTGAGACAAAAAAAAATTAAAATAGAAAAAACAAAAACAACCCCCCCCCCAATCCCCCCCAAAAAAAGTGTTGGGGGCTGGGTGTGGGGTCAGGATCAGGAGGGTGGGTAGGTGAGGGGGGGGGGGGGGGGGGGGGTATGCACCACTAGGCTAACAAGCTTATGTTTCGCAAAAGAGAATTAAAGAAACAGAAAGAAAGAAAGAAGAAGAAGAAGAAGAAAAAAGAAACTATCATGTCGTTATCATACCAAACGGTTTGAAACGATTTTGGTTGGTTAAATGACTCTCAGGGACTTTTCAAGTATATTACATTAAAATAATGTTGTTAAAGGTTTACTTAGAAAACGGCCATTGTTCAATTTTTATTTTTGAATACGTCTTTTTAGCCTTTGAAATTTGAACAGAAAAAAAAGATATTGAATCACATCACCATGCAAGTGTAAATATTTATTTGAATCTTTGATGTTTTGACGTAGTTATCGAACCTTCTGTATTTCAATTTTTTTTCCCGTCGTTCTGGCCAAAAATGGCTTGTATTTTTCATTTTTTCCCCTCTCTCTTGCTGTCTTTTCCCATCTTCTTTTGTTATCACTCAGACACTGTCTTTACTAATACAGAACTGTTTTTCCCGAAATTTTCTTTTTAGATTTGTCATTGATTCTCCGATGCTTTAAAATTTTTTTTAACCCTCGAAATTCGGGATTCCCCGTCAAGTTAACCAATCATGTTCACTTGTTTCCCCCCCCCCCCTTTTTTTTCTTCTCAAGGCCTGACTAAGCGCGTTGGGTTACGCTGCTGGGCAGGCATCTGCTTGGCAGATGTGGTGTAGCGTATATGGTTTTGTTCGAACGCAGTGACGCCTCCTTGAGCTACTGAAACTGAAACTAAACTGTTCACTGCTAGTGTTTTTGGAATATTGTTTTCCGACAGGTTCGCCACCGACTGTAGGTTGCTAATGTTTCAGGAATAATTTTGACAGCAAAGTCAGAAATGATTGTTGGTTGATAATGTTTCCAGAATTCGATTGTCTGAAAGTTAGCCAATGATTGTGGGTTCTTATATTTTCCAGAACATTAAATATTTTTAAAAAAAAAGTTCGCCACTGGCTGTTGGATGCTAATGTCTACAAATGTTTCCTCTTAGAAAGTTAGATGCTTAGGTGTACCGACTTTGCTTTTCATTTTGATTCATCACTCATTGATGGATATCAATGTTTACGGAATTTGTTTTCTGCCAGTTTCATTAGTTCGTGTTTATGGAATGTATATCTATCTATCTATATTGAGAGAGAGAGAGAGAGAGAGAGAGAGAGAGAGATCGTTAGTAATCGTAGGGTGGTAACTTTTACCAAGCACTGGACCACTAGAGTCTGTCGTTGTCCATAACGTTTGTCACTGGCTGTTCGATGCCAACTGTTAGCGAGTGCTGTTGTTTTGTTAGGTTTGTCAGTGATTGTTGGCTGCGACATTTTCTGAATATTTTCCCTGCTTTGGTTTGTTATCGATTGTTGACACTGCTGTTTATGGACTAAAATTTTCTGATTGGTTCATCTTTTGATTACTGGATACTGTTTACGGAATTGTTTCCCTGTTAGATTAGTGATACTGATGTTTATGAAATAGTTGGGTGTTATATATATATATATATATATATTCATATCGGACTATTTGATACCGTTTCTAGAGCATTGTTACCAGTTTGATTAGTCTGTGATTGTTATTTTTCTGTTAGTTTAGTCTCTGATTTTTGGATAGTGATGTTTACAGATTTTTATTTTCCTTGAGATTTGTCTATGATTTTTTGGATAATATTTATGGAATATTGTTTTTAAAAAATTTTTTTTTAGTGTGTTAGATTATTAGTCTGTGGTTAGTGGATACATTTTTGGAGAATTGTTTTTTTTATATACATTTTTTTTCATTCATCTCTAATTATTTGTGACTGTTTATGGAGTTTTGTTTGCCAGATTTGTCTGATTATTGGATACAGTTTATCGATTGGAGTTTTCTGTTATTTCTGCGAGATCAGTGGATATCATGTTTGTGAAATATTGTTTTATGTTTGATTCGTCTTTGGTTATTGGATACTGTATGGAATATTGTTGTTTTTTATGCCTTATTAATCAAGGGCTCTTGGATACTGTTTATGGAACATTGTGTTTTCTATCAGATTAGTTTATGGTTAGTGGATACTGTTTATGGAATATTGTTTTTTATGCCATATTTTTCAAGGACTATTGGATATTGTTTATGGAACATTTTGTTTTCTATCAGATTAGTTTATGGTCTGTGGATACTGTTTATGGACCATTGCTTTTTTCTGTCCAGTACAGTTTTGGGATACTGTTCATGGACCATATTCTCTCTGGGTAATGGATGCTGACATTAAGTGAATGTTATCTTCTGTCGGAAGTGGTGTTTTTTTTCTGTTCACGGAATTTTTCTTTTGTTGAAGTTTGACAGTGATTTGTTTATGTTTGTCTCTGACTGTTGGATACGATGACGTTTACTGAAAATTGAAATATTTTATTAGGTAGATATTGTATTCTGTTTTGTAAGTTACTGATTGTTGTATGCTGACAGGTAGCGAATACTGTTTTCTAAGTGGTTTATTGTGTAATTATTGGATGCTGACGTTTCGACAAATATTATGGTTTCTGTAAGGTTTGCCTCTGGTTCGGGAGTGTTAGCGCACACCAAACGTTGTTTTTCGATAGGTTCGCCCTGACTGTTGAATGCTAATGCTTACTGACTTTTGTCTTTGTTTGGTTTTTTGCTTCTTTTTTTTTTTTATAGTGTTTAAAAAAAAAATTACGTTAATCACTGATTGTTGAATGGTAAGTTGTATTTGTCACTTGCTGTTATATGCTACTGTTAACTAAATATTGTTTTCCTTCAAGTTTTTTCATTGATTGTTCGACGCTAATATTCACCACCGGTTGCTGGATGCTAATCGTGAAACGAAATCAAACTTTAAAGCGAACAGTCCGTACTGTACACGTTCTGTTGGGTTTGACCAGAACGTTCGTGACGCTAGAACAAAGCTCTGACTGGGTAAACACCACTGACGTTGATTCATATTACATTTCCACAACAAAGTCTCCGCGTCCCATATGAAATTTGCTTTAAAAAAAGGAGAAGAAGGAGAAGGAGGAGAAGGAGAAGGAGAAGAAGGAGAAGAACGAGAGCAAATGATCCAGAGTAGAGGGACGCTCACTCAGTCTGGCTCCGCGACTAAGCCATTATTGTCGTTAGTAGGGGGCTTAGTAGGTGGTGTCCTAAGTACGTTAAAACAGAACAGGCACCACTGAACACCACCGAAGTGACTCAGCAGCAGGGTCTCCTCTGGTGTGTGGCCTCCTGGAGACCTAACATCGATGGTTCCCTGTGGACTGCCGACGCTGGAACTGCGATGGATGAACCCAGGTGTGGCCGTGTATGGGGGAATCTAAATGAGCGGCGTGGGAGTAATGCCACTGAAACGGTGCAGATGATGTGGCAGCAAAAAAAAAAAAAAAAAAAAAGATCCAGAGTAAACAACTGTGCATTTTCCGTGTTTAACTCATTCTCCAGGTACGAAATATCTCGTACCATGATCACTTCCCCCGTGGACCAGCTGCGAGTATTCTCATTCCAACACACTATTCTAATTTCGCTTATTCTGGCCTGGTACAGCTGGCATTCTAAACTGAACCGTTTACGGATTCCGGAAGCATGAAAACGAAGCTTTGTTCCACCGACTAAACAATACTCCATCACTTTTAACCGCCCTGTTTTTTTCTACAGTGGTCTCGTGTAGTGTTGGTCCAGGGGAGTTGTAGCAGGCATATTGTTGTGCGGTAGAATGAGTTAAAACTGAGGGAGAGACCAATTAAGTGCAACGTTCACATTCCAATGATCCTGAGTCGCCATTAGAAAAAAAAAAATCATTTGGCCTCGGCGCGTACGATTAAGATGTGTGTTCATCACGGTACATGCCAGTGTTGTCAAGACTGTTGACAGCAAGAGTATTACAGTGAGGGCAACTCGTGTTTCTCAAAATGGTGTGCCTCTTGTTGCCTTGTGTATTCATTTATTTTACGCGAGCAAAACAAAAGGATGAGGCTCTACTTGTCTGCTCTACAGAACTGTGACTAAGCTATATGAACGTCGTCAGTGGATGATTCTGTACAGCTGTGAAAATGTTGAACTCTGTACTAAGTGGGAGGGTGAAGTTCAAGAGAAAATACAACCTTCTACGCAAGGGAAAAATATATAATGGAATATGTTTTGTACACATGTTTTATGTTGGCGTCCTATTATCCACATCACAAAATTTTACGCCTCGCTTGGGACACATAGTGATTGGGGCAAAATGTATTGTTTTTTTTTAGTCACTTGGTGATGGGGGGTTTCACTCTGGGGTTTCCATCATAATCACAGTATTTCCTTTTTCGGAAAGCACCCAGCATGGATGCTGCCCAGCCATCACTGAATGAGAACGAACAGCCTGGTCGTGTTTTGTCCTTAAAACAAGAAGCTGCTTACGTGACCAGGCATTAGATGGAGGTAATGATTTTCAATCAAAGTCAGTTTTTTGCAGACTCCCCCCCTCCCTCCTCCAACCACCCCTTACCCCCGCCTGCCATTTTTCTTTTCGCACTGAAACAAGACAGTCCCTGGCAAATCTGTGTCAGGAGTCTTTGCTTAAAAAAAGAAAAATTACGACTGCTCACTTAGTGCTTGAACAACCCACCTTGTTCAGCGCCATGCTCACGTTCAGAAAGTTGTGAGGTCGAAACACTAGGGCTGTTTGAGCAGTCTCAGCAGTGCTAATGCTGCTTTGCGTCAGGAACGTTATGGACCTAAAGTACAGGGAACAAGCGGAGACTCTGGGGAAAATTCTTAACCCCTTGACTGCTGATGACGAGTGTAATCATCAGTGAAGGCCTGTTGCCTAGCTGAGGTAAGACTGGAGTTACAGGTCAGGATGCCAGAGAGTTTATTTATCTAGACTTCCTACTCTTGGAGTTGGCATTAACTTTTCTTCAGAAAAAAAATCAAATTTATTACACCACTTACATAGTACAGAAGAAACAGTTCTTGCACTTCAAATTCACGAACACTGGTTTCATTACACCACCAGGGTTCAGAAGTAGAGGGGTTAACGCTGAACAAACTAAGCGCTGCCAAGATAGCTATTGCAAACCAGGCTTGACGCCCAACACGAGAACTGTTCCCCAGCCCACGCCCCCCAGCCCCACCCCGCCCCCTCCCTAGGTGTCTTGCCGTTCTGATGGTAAGCGTCATATACAATAGTCCCCCATCCCTAGAACCTCCACCACCCCTAACTCGCTAACCCCCCTCCCATCCACCCCCCGCCCCCCTTTCTCAAACCCCCCTGTTCACCTGTTCTAATTTGCATTAGAGAGAGAGAGAGAGAGAGAGAGAGAGAGAGAGAGAGAGAGAGAGACAGAGAAGGGTGGGGGTAAAGGGGGAGAGAAAGGGAATGTATGTATGTATATATATATATATATATATATATATATATATATATATATATAGCAAGCATATTATTGTGTCAAAGGTACGTGACAGCGCGAATAATTCCAAACAAACACACACACACACACACACAAACACATGTCAACGTCACCAATGGGAGAGATCCACACGATGAATATTGCACGGCGAATGGTCAGTGACACAACATGTCATAGGAGCAGTGGGACTGGTTGGTTGGTTCAATTAAAATCCAGGTGACGAAGAAGGAGGGCTTTACTGGACTGGATACCTTGGTGTCGGAAGGAAAAGAAACGCACTGTTCCACCACAGTTTTTCACAAAAATCGACTGTACTTTCAATCTACGATCTGCAATTCATACTTAAAAACAACAACAACCAAAAAACAAGTAAGTCAAAAACCAAATCCACCGAATTCTGTCAGCAATTATCAATGAACAACACAGATGATGATTTCCATTCAGAAGAAGAAGAAGATCCGAAGTTCTCTCACAACCTTTACGATAGGTAATAACATTATGATTATATGTATATACATAACAGAAGAAAGAAAGAAAAAAAGATAGAATGACGTGTCCACTCACGGGCAGAGAAAGGCAAAGTCTGGCGTGTTGTTAACAAACGGCACACACCCTGAAAAAAACGGAGTTCATTTCCAGTCCGTGACCCGGAACCGGATGCAGCGCAGAAACCAGTGCAGCACTCGACTCGCGCATCATGGAGTGTCTTCGCCTGAGCGTTTTGGTTGAAACAAAAGTCAGCAAATAGTGGAGAGAGATGTCGACCGACGATGGGGGTGACACCAGTATAAACTGGCTGAGGACCGTGGACTACGAAGCGACTTGGCTGCCTCATGAGTCCAGCGACGCTGAAGCAAGCATCCAAGACTACAGTTAACTCAGCAGAGAATCTCTCTCGCTTTTCTCTTCATGTGACTTTCTTTCTTTTTTTCCTTTCTTTGTTACCTGCGCGGTGAAACCTGATGTACACAAAACTTTGCTAAAGCAGGTGTGTTAGGTGTCGAAAGTCAACCCCATCATCAGAACTGAGAGACGAGTTATTTTCTTTTGATACAGTCTCAGAATTCATAATGGCTTCTTTTTCCTTTTTTTGTTGGTACGTCTGTCCTCTATCACAAGATACTAGAGGGATCGCTCTGCAGATCTTACCGGACATAGTTTCAGTTATGCGAGTGACTGTGTGCACAAACAAATGACTGAGAGATAGCCATTTGTCAGGAAAAAAAAGATTATCAGCGTTAGGCGTTAAAGTGATGGAGAATTCAAAGATTTGGAATATATTCTCAAAGTACCTAAAAAGTATCACGTGATCATCATCGTCGTCATCTTCATGCATCATGACAGTGGATATCATCTCTCTCTCTCTCTCTGTTTCTGATATATCTTACAACTACAAAACGATGGGTTAACAGCAAGCCATCGAGTCACACTTTGCAATCAACCCATGAAGTTACAACCACAAAACGTTGGAGATAATCCTACAGCATACACCACACCCTACCTTTCAAAAACCAACAAGAGAACATAACCATGTAGTGGCCTCCTTTCAATCACGTTACTGATAACTACCGCACAGACAAACCGAACCCACATAGCCTAAAGGCCGAGGAGCCAGGAACGAATGGAACAGATTCTAGTTTCTCCAACAGAGTCCGCGTTCAAGCTCAGAAACTGCAGGTTAGAGCCATGGATGGAAAACAAGAACCGTCAGGAATGCGACTTTACGGAAGAAAGCAAAACGAAACTGAGTCTGATAAACGAAAACATATAGCCAGCATAGAAGATTTTTTGTTGCACCATGTTGGACTGTTATTACATGTTTTCTTTTCACATCTGATTCAATTTCTGTGACTGTTTTCTGGTAAGATACCAACAGTGACAGTGTGCAGGCGACTGGGGGTATTGTATGTTTTTTGATGTCGTACCTAATATTATACCTTCTAAGGACAGAATGTCTGCTCAGGAAACGAGGGTTACGAGTTCGATTCACGGCATGTGGTAGGGCTTTTGCACTTCTGTCGTGAATCAAGAGAGGTTGTCTGTTTGCTAGTCTTTCGAGTGAGACGAAAAACTGAGGTCCCCATTGACAGCATAAGTTACGAAATAGCACAACCTAGGCAGAACACACAACAATGTTTGGTGGCAAAGTTCCGAAATATAAAACCCTTGATAGGGAGCGAAGTTAGTACGTAGTGTTCTGCGGAGACACGCTTCCTCCGCGGAGAGAAATCCATGTAGAGAAATATAATTATTGTGACACAGGAAACACGACAATGCAATATGGTAGGCCTATAACCACAGCGACACAAGGCAACACTAATAGAAAACATTGCAATTTCAGTGCAATGTAGTACATCACTGTACAATGTATTGCATTGCAACACAGTGCCATACGATGTAATGCAAAAGACACAGCATTGATTACCACTTTCATTTTCTTTACTGTTTCCTCCTTGATCTTGTACAGTGCTGAAGCCGCACACCCCTGCCACATGATGTGTGGTGAACAAAGATCTGCCGGAATGGTGGGGTACTTCGGAAAACCAGTGCCAAGATTTCAACAGACAGAAAATGCCGGAAATTAGGTACTGAGGAGAAACAAGAAACTATTGACTTAATCAACACCTTGATCCTCAGAACCATCAGGCTGTGCATTTTTTCCTCCATGACAAGAACCACTGACAGCAATTGTGTCACCTTCAGTCACTTTAACGATTTTCTTCTTCTTCTTATTATTATACATCCACACAGACCTCACCAGGAAGCCGGAAGCCAAAGGAAAGTTTCTGATCCATCCATGTCCATCACAAATACCGTTTGATCATTGGCAGATGTTTCTAGCATTGACAGTTTAACAGTCATTAATGGAATGCTCTGAAATATGTAGCTTAACTGCGTTAGTCATCGAAAAAGGTGGGGTGTCTGGTGATGGAAATGGGAATGTAATCTATCGTTTTTCGAATTCAGATGCCACCAATCAACCGACTGAATAAACTTTCTGTAGCACGCACACTTAGGTATGGTTTCAAACGTTTAAAAGAAAAGTCTTAATGTAGTTTTAGTGGTCTAATAAATGTAACCACAGTTGTGCGACAATAGAGTATGATTATTAAAATCAGGTCCGAGGCTCTGAGGAAAGTGTTTAAGTCCTGCAGATATAACACCTATCATTATAAATGGCGTGAAATGCAAGGCAGTGATGTTTCCATCATGTCCTCCATGATAACGTGGCAGAACACACACCATGGAATGTTACACGAGTCTGTGTAGATTTTGTTGTTGCTGTCACACAAAGAAACAGTGGTCTGAAGAATCGTGAACAGTCAAAAGTATATCAGTAAAACTAAGTTTTGTGAGGCTTATGTTATGCAGTGAGAAAAAAATATGCAGTTTTGAGATGAAACTGTGACGTGCATCTTAGTGCCGAAGTTGTAACACATGGAACAAAAACATTATTGTTCTATGCTGGGCATCGCGTTACATTCAGAAGAAACACAGCAGTGATCCTGATGAGGGATAAGCGAGGAAATGTGAGAGTTTTAACATCCTGGTGAAAGAGGGAATTTTGCGAAAATATTCTAAGCTGCTGACGAGAAGATTGATTGATGTAGATACTAATATAGCGCCTATCCTTGGTCAGAGACCAAGCTCTAAGCGCTTTACATACACGGGGTCATTTGCACAACAGGCTGCCTACCTGGGTAGAGCCGACTGACGGCTGCCACTGGGCGCTCATCATTCTTTTCCTATGTCATTCAATCAAATTTCAAAAGTTCGGCTCCCGACAAGGAAAGAAACTCTAGGAATGTGTTTCGAGCTCCCGATAAAATGAGAGAAGTTTGGGAATTCGTATTAAGTTCTTGATGAGACAAGGAATATTTGGAATGTATTTGTTGGAGTTCCCGATGAAAGATGACAGTGTATCTAGAGGACATGACGTGAGATGGAAGATTTGGAATGTATTTAGAGTTACTGAGGAAAGTAGAACAGAGTTATCTGGAGAACCTGACGAGAAATGGAAGATCTGGAATGAATTTAGAGTTATTGATGAAAGAAGCGCATTAGACAAAGAATTTGGAGGCCCTGACGAGAGATGAGAGTGCATTTGGAGCCACTGGCAAGGGAAGGATGGAAGGTGGACAGTGCAGTCTGAACTCAAAATTTCTCGAGGACATCACAGGAGAAGGTGACGCGAGGTGGCGAGGAGGAGGGAAGTGGCGAGGAGGAGGAGGAGGCCGCGGGGGGACATGCCCACAGCTCCTCTTGAGAGCCTGCCTGCGTTTGCTGGGCGGCGTCCCCGCTTTGTTCCGGGTAGACCTGAGCACCCCCACCCGTACCCGCCCTTCCGCCTCTCTTGAACACCAGGTCTGTCGTCACGGCCGCGTCAGACTCCGTCGTTTCTTTCCCCGACAAGCCTTCTTCAGACACTCCTGTCCTTCCAGACATACCGTGACGATCGCACTCAACAGCCGCAGATGCTGCAGTCAGCTGATCGTGGCCAACAGAAGACACGTCCTGGAACTGTTGTGAGTATCTGCTGCGCTGCTCGTGACCATCCACGCTGTCTCTGTCTGCTCTGATTTCACTTCCTAGAGAAACAAAAGACCCGGAGTCGAAAACGTTTGAGAGACCGCTTTCATTATCAAAACCACTTTCTGAGTCAGAAGACGTTTTGAACAAGCCTGAAATGCTAAGGGACGTTTCAGAGTCTGTTTCGCTGAATCTGATGCTGTGCGTGTTTGATTCCATTGGTACACCAATGTTTGGGTGAACTACATCTGTGTGAAACGGATGTACAGTTTCGTGTGCGGCAGTCGATTCTGATTGAGTTTCTGGGCTTGAAAGATGCTCAGCACCGGCGTTGATTCTAAGGCCACCGCGATGGGAAACACTGGAGTGAGACTGCCCTGGACAGCTGTGGAAGACATGCTGCACACAACCCTGACTGGAGTCACTACGTGGAATGCGGGGGGAACAGAGAGGTGACGATGTGCGCTGTGAAGCACATTGAAGTGCTTCAGTGCTTTCAGCACGTTCAGGATCCACCTCACTGTCCGAGGGAGACACGCCCATGTCTGCATTGTCTGAGGCGGGCTCCTCTGTGTTTTGAACGCGCCCACAAAACTCCCGCGGCGAATCAGATTGGGATTCAGAGCTCAAGACTTCTACATCTCTTCCTGTCTCTGATGATTCCTTTAAATCTGTTTCTACGGACAAAGGAGCATTCTGTAGTGGAATCTGTTGGTTGCAATTTGGAGTGACAGTCTGCTCACTGGAAAGACCCACAGAACAGATAACACTTCTATCAAGGTCTGTTGAATTTTCGTCATTGGATTGGGATGTGTTCACGTCCTGATAGCAGTCTAAGAATTTTACTTCTGACTGTTGATTGAGTGTTTGGCACTCTGCGTTTTGGTTTATTGTTGGCACAGAACTTTCCATTTCCATGTCAGCTCTCTTTCCTTTAGCTATTCGGTCAAACCAACTATCATTGTCTACTGTGATGTTTTCTTCAGTAACACACGAAGATTCGATGCGTTCAGGAAGAAACACTTTATCATCGTTGTTTTGTGAGCTGGGCTTCACGTGAACGGTTTCAGAATCTTTCAAAACATCAGAAGCTCTGTGTTCTACAACTAGGACTTCCTTTAACCTTTGCTGCACACTGTCACACACCAGGTTATTGCTGTGAGTGGGGATATTCAAGCTATCGTTTTGGTCAGCTAACTTTCGCTGAGGAACATGACAGGGTATTTCGTTCGACGAGTCAACGTGGCTACGGTTTGTGTCAGTTTGTTCTGTTTCTTGGGGTGGGTTCTGAGTGGTATGCAACACAGAGTCCAGCATCACATGTCCCATGCCGTACATGTCCCTCTGTTCTACTGGTGTGATAGCTGTTCTGTTGGTGAACTCTTCTGGTGAAAATGTGGAGCGACTGTGTTGCACATTAACTGAATCTTCACTGTGGTCATTTGTGCTTTTCCCTGAGACACTGCCACTCGCCAGCACACACCTAGTTTGATTGTTGTGAAGGTCCTGTGCACTGTTCTGCAGGGAGGAAGTGGAGGAATGTGGTGAATCTTCCTTAGAGTTGATGGTTTGATGAATATCAGGATGTGCAGGTACAGTCGCTAAACTATTCTCACCGTCTATTGTGCTCAGACGAGCGTCCTCCATCGGTGTTGCCTGATCCGACACGGGCTTTGATTTTTCGGGAGACCAGTTTGTGTGCGCTTCTTCGATTGTTTCACCTTCACGGATGCCAGAAGACTTTCCGTTTTCACTACTGCTGTTGTCACTGGGGCCCACATCGTTCGCGCCCTCTTCCTTCACATCCGGGGAGCGTTTCTCTTCTCTGTCCTCATCACTGCGGTCTTGTTTGTGCACGTTTCCATGATTGTCACCGGGCCGCTGTTCTAAACTCTGCTCCTTGGAAGCACGTGCGAGCTGTTGTTCATCTTCTGTCGTGGTGGTGGTGGTGGTGGTGGTGGTGGTGCTGTTGCTGCTGCCCCCTTCCCTGGGAGCGTGATCTTCCTCGCCCACTTCAGCGATGGTCCAGATAGAGAGAGGGGCAGGAGTCTGCCGCTTGCCACGCGACGGACGTCCTGGGGGCGCCGCGCCACCTTGCGACTGCTGTCCTGCTGAGAGAGAAGACAGACTGAAACACGTCTTCGTTAGTGTTCTGCTTTGATATGTCCGTGGGAACATTTCACCGGGGGGAGTCAAGCATCGGATTTAGAGACAAGGAACAGGACAGAAAGCCTTTTTAGAAAAAAAAAGAAAAGAAAAAAGTCATTGCCATTCTCCAACATGCACGAAATAAAATGAACACTGTTTTGTTCAGAGACATGCATGCACACACATCTTAGCCGTTCTTACTTTGATGGAAATGTTGTATTTCAAAGATGTTTGTGGTGACAGACGAGAAAAAAAGGAAACTCAGCTTAGGTGTGCTTTAAAAAATATTTCTTTTATCAAAACATGCTGGAAATTACTTAAACAATGCTATGCTAGAAGACGGGAAACAATGTCATGGAAATATAACTTATCTGATTTGGTCAATGATCTCCATTGAAACAACGAATTGATTTAAATAGCGAGCCAAAGAAAGAGTGAATATCAGCAAACCAACGTTTTGACTCGTAATAGCTTATCCAAAATACAGAACACAGTGTATTCCGAAATAAATATATATGTTTTAAAATTTTATCCAGTGACTAAAATAGACCTGAAAGATAAAAAAAAAAAAAATCTTTTTGTCCCTCCTGATGCGTGGGGGATGTAGTAATTACCCTTCACACTGAACCCCAAATTCAGACACAAAAAACAACATGACAAGAGATTAAACAACAAAATTCATGAAAACATTATCGAAGGAATGGCATAAGGATATGTTACACATTTTTTTCAAAAGTTTTCAAAGTTTATTTTCTTTTACGTTGTTCACAAAATAAATTGTAAGAACCAAACACGGGTTGTTTTCGTTTTATTTTTTTTCTTTTCCGAACATTCTAAAACAAAACATAATTCATCCTCAAATTCAATATCGCAGGGCTTCATCGTCGACCTTCTTCTTGAAAATAATTCATAAGTGTTACCCTACATTTTCTTCGGATGAAAACGTCATCCCCTCGCATATCATGTTCGAAAATCACCGATTTAATCCATCCCTTTCAAGCCCCAAACCCACTGAACTTATTTTCCATTGATAAAAATCTCATATCTCCCCGCTTCATCGTCCAACTTCTTCCTGAAAATAATTCATAAGTGTTACCCTACATTTTCTTCGGACGAAAACGTCATCCCCTTGAAAATCCCCCTTTTTTTAAAATCACTGATTTAATCCATCCCTTTCAAGCCCCAAACCCATTAAACTATTTTCCATTGATAAAAATCTCATATCTCCCCGCTTCATCGTCCAGCTTCTTCCTGAAAATAATTCATAAGTGTTATCCTACATTTTCTTCGGACGAAAACGTCATCCCCTTGAAAATCCCCCCCCCCCCTTTTTTTTTAAATCACCGGTTTAATCCATCCCTTTCCAGTCCCAAACCCATTGAACTTATTTTCCACTGATAAGAATCTTATATCTCCCCTGAACCTTTATCACAGTCCACGTGTCTTGATAAGGCTTTGGTAAAACGAAGGGGAAAGAAAGAAAGAAAGAAAGAAAGAA
>NC_134885.1:32168288-32173288 GCF_041734735.1 Babylonia areolata
CTACAACCACTACTACTGCTACCACAACTGTTTTCACCTCTGGACGTTTTGCTGGGGGAGTTGTCAGCAGAGGTGCGCAGTGCCAGCACCTGTTTATGGATGACGGACTTCATGGCCAGCTCCTGCTGTCCCGCCTCCTCCCCCAGCTGTTCCACCAGCTGCTCCATCTCTGAGGCTTTCTGCACACACAGTGGGTTTGATTGACCGTGTGTCCATAGATATAGAAAAGAAGAGGACAGGTATCTTGGGGATAAGCATCACAAAGCGTGTCCTCTCCCTCCTACTCCAACAGCTTGCTTCAGCTCTGAGGCTTTCTGCACACACATGAGACAGCCATTGGTTTGAATGACCGTGTGTTCATCGATATGGAAAAAAAAGAGGACAGGCATCCTGGGGATAAGCATCACAAAGCGTGTCCTCTCCCTCCTACTCCAACAGCTTGCTTCAGCTTTGAGGCTCTCAAGCACAGACAATGGGTTTGAATGTCGTGTGTCCATAGAAATAGAAAAGAAAAGGACAGCTATCTTTGGGATAGGTATCGCAGAGCGTGCCCTCTCCTGTTCCATCAGCTTGCCTCAGCTCTGAGGCATTCTGCATACAGGAGTCAGCCATGGGGTTGAATGACTGTGTGGACATAGATATAGAAAGGAAGAGGACAATTCGCTCAAGAACAAGCGTCATAAAGCGTGTCCTTTCCTGTTCCAACAGCTGCTCCAGCTCTGAGGCATTCTGCACTCACAATGGGTTTGAATGACCGTGTGTCAGTAGATATAGAAAAGAAGAGGACAGGTATCTCAAGGACAGGCGTCATAAAGCGTGTCCTCTCCTGTTCCAACAGCCTGCTCCAGCTCTGAGGCCTCTGCAAACACAAGATAGCCCTGGGTTTAAATCACCGTGTGTCAACAGATATAGAAAAGAATGGGACAGGTATATTATAGTTAGGTATCATAAAGTGCATCCTCTCCTGTTCCACCAGCTTGTTCTATCTCTGCGGCTTTCCGAAACGGGAGACAGCCATGGGTTTGAATGACCGCGTCTCCGTAGTTATAGAAATGACGAAGGCAAGTATCTAAGCATAATTATTATAAAGTGTGTCCTCTCCTGTTCTAACAGCTGGTCCAGCTCTGAGGCTTTCTGCACACACAAGACAGCCATGGGTTTGAAAGACCGTGTGTCCATAGATATAGAAAAGAAGAGGACGGGTATCTTAAGGATAGGTGTCATAAAGCGTGTCCTGTTTGTGGCTGGAAGAGCATGTTGCATTGTACACTAGTGAGTAGAAACTTCCAACGGAACGTATTGTCTAACGTGGAAATGCTGGTTGAAACATTTTTTCGTTACACTGCGGTCTGCAGAAATAATTTCACTGTGACCCGTGGGATGCCATGCACGTGGAGTGAAATACAAAGAAAACATCACACACATACACACACAACCCCTCCTAGCCACCCGTTGGTCTACACACATCAAACATACCCCCTTTCTCCACAACCACTGACCTGCTCCATATAAATCCGAAGACGACGATTCTCCTCAGCTGCCAGGCGCAACTTCCGTTGAAAGTGGTCGTCGTCGTCGCTACAGCGACGTGCTGGTTTGCGTAAAGTCGCTCGTATCCTTTGGTCCTCAGCTTTGGGGTCACGACGGAGTTGTATAATCTGGACAAACAACGAGAGGGAGACATACACCGTGACACTATGTCCTGTCTGTGATAATAAATGGGTGTTGTCCTGATGTGTGTCAGGTCAGGGGCATAGCCCTTGCTACTAGTACCATGTAACCCAGTACTACCTGCCGCATGTGAAGTCTCCCAACGACGGACCAGGCGGAGGAGGAAACCTTTCCCAACGGCTGTGAAGGCGGAAGAGGATGACCAAATGGCAGGGGGAGCTCTTATCCGTTCTACACGTGGCAGTATCTGCACCTGTGGGACTGTGAGCGTCGGTAGGCGAGTGAAAATGTTACATTTTTCATGTAACTGATATGTTAATCACATTTGGTATTGTGCTCTTTTTTTTTTAATTTTAAATTTTATTGTAAAAAAAAAACCCCAAAAACTTTTTAACAATGTGAACAAAGGGTGATTGGCTGGACCACAGCAGGGCAGACGTGAATCGACATGAACATAGAACCTTGTTTAACATTTCTAAAAGAAGGGCACGCACACAATCCTATCAAAATAACACCCGGGCACATACAAATAACTAGTTACTCTGTTCGAACAGGCACTGCTTGCCCCCCCCCCCCCCCCACACACACACAAGCATACATACACACGTGTATGCACGCACGCACGCACGCACGCACACACACACACACACACACACACACACACACACATTCTCTCTCTCCCTTCCCCTCCCCTCACCCATCACTCTCCCGTTATCCTCAACTCTCTGACTGTCTGTCCGTCCGCCTGTCTGTTTACAGAATGAAGAATACAAAATAATTTCTTCCCCGGCAAGTGCACACGCACGCTCCAGCCAGCAAGGGAGAGAATAGGGACCCCCCACAACTTACCGACTTCTCGCCAGAATTGCTCCCCGCATCTCCAAAACAATATCTATGCAAATATTTTGGAGCAAAAACAAAAAAAGAAAGGAAAGGAGAAGAAAAGAAAAGCAGAAAAAAAGAAAAAAGAAAGGACAAACAAAAGTCATATGTCAAACGCTAGACACACTCCTCCATCCCTTGCTGAGTTCCTTTTGATCTTTTCGTCCTTGTGTTACTGTTGTTGTAATTGTAATTTATTTTAATTTTCTAATTCACACTCTCGTTTTTGTCATTGTCTGACTGTCTCTTCCTTGCTCCCCTGCTCTCTCTGTGTGTCTCTCTCTGTATCAGTCTCTCTGTGTCTCTGTCTCTGTATCAATCTCTCTCTCTCTCTCTCTTTCTCTCTCTCTGTCTCTCCTTTCTTCTAGTGATTTGCAAGATTCCGATGTAAAACAATGCGACACACACACGTGCCCTCTAAAACAAAAACAAACAACATCAACAAAAAAACCCAAAACAAGAGAGGCAAGGCCTTCAAGACTCACTTGTGATACACTTAAAAAAAAAATCCAAGCTTTTTATGCATTGAGTATAATTTTAAAATGTAATATTTAAGATGAGAAAGATCAGTTTAAAGCAAATTAAGTCCCCTAGCATTAATTACATAGTAATTTCCCTTTTTTACTATCTGCACCAAAACGTTTGCAAAATAAATAAAACTTCCATGCTTAGCAAAAGAAGTTCCTGTTTGAACAAAAAATGATAATAATGACTGCTCTTGTTGTTGGGTCAGAATATCATATCAAAGTGCCAAGTTTAGAGAATACAAAAAATATAAATATAACAGTAAATGCAGTTTGCATATAATTAGGCTTCATTTTTTATTTTTTTGTGCCCATCCCAGAGATGCAATATTGTTTTAAACAAGATGACTGGAAAGAACTGAATTTTTCCTATTTTTATGCCTAATTTGGTGTCAACTGACAAAGTATTTGCAGAGAAAATGTCAATGTTAAAGTTTACCACGGACACACAGACACACGGACACACACACAGACAACCGAACACCGGGTTAAAACATAGACTCACTTTGTTTACACAAGTGAGTCAAAAAACCACCAAAGTGCTGCGCCATTTCTTCAGATCTATTCTTTCTTCCCTTCTTTCTTTCTTTTGTGATTTGTCTGTCTGTCTTTCACTTTGTATAACAAGCTGCCATATTCCGGGTCACACGGGAAACGCACACACACACGCAGGCACACACACACATACGGTGTCTCTTCGTGTTACACTGACATAGAATTTTTTTGTTTGTTTTTTTTGTTTTGTTTTGTTTTTTGTTTGTTTTAGGCATGGCAGCATTTTTGCACAGTGACAGGGTCAAACCTGGCATATCATTGTTTATGGCAATTTCAGCGTTAACGATGATATCATCCAATTTTCACCACCCAATAATTATTATAAGATCAGCAGGGGCCGGGGACAGGAGTTAGATTTCAGCACACGATACGGCGATGCTCAGGATGTTTCGTATGATCCCAGCAGTCAGTGATAATAAACTCTATAGGGAGAGCTGGACAATACAGGATCAACAGAGAATAAGCCCCCCCCCCCCCGCTCCCCCCCCCCCCCGCTACCCGCCCCCCTCAGTCAAGTGTTTCAGCCCTTAATTAACTCCAAACACTCTAAGGGGGTCGGTCCGCAACCAGGTCATGACTCCTGGATGCCCTTGTATTGCTGCAAACTGTGATATCAATCGCTGTTGACATGTGACATGTGCTCCTCTGTGGTTGGTAGACCACCCTGTGGTGGGCAGCGTGTTGTAATTTCTTTTACTGGTAATATAACTCATGACCTCTCCACCTAATGCCCCATCACTACTTAGTTAACTGTTTTTGATTAAAAAAAAAAGTTTCTTTTTCTCAGTAACCCCTCTCCCCCCACCACCCCTCAACACGTCCAGTCACTCGTTCATTCTCCACACCCACTGTGTGTGTGTAGGTAGAGAACAATATGTAAGTCAAATGCCTGATAATTACGTTATCAGCTTCTTCAGTTTTCGAAGTAGTAATCATAAGCTGGAAATAGAAACAGGGAGACACGAAAGCATACCACGAGAGTTACGGCTTTGGAAGGTTTGTAACATGTCTATGACTGGGGATGAGTTTAATTTTATAATGAAATGTCCCAGTTATGATCAGTTACGCCCCCGCCCTCCCTCTGTCTCTCTTACACACACACACACACACTCACGCACGCACGCACGCACACGCAGCCAGACAGACAGACAGACAGACAGAGAGAGAGAGAGAGAGAAAGACAGACAGACAGACAGGCAGACACACACACACACACACACACACACATAGACAGACAGACACACACACACACACAAGCACATACAAACGCATACAAGATCACATACACGTGCGCGCGCGAAGCATCTCTGACTACACAGGTGAGCGCGGAATAAGGTAAACCGGGAACAGCATTTCACTGATATGCGA
>NC_134885.1:32178288-32198288 GCF_041734735.1 Babylonia areolata
CCTGTGTCCGAACAAAAGTCATGAAGACGAACCTAAAACTGAGTCCGTTTCACAACGCATAGTTTCTTACAGACTTACTTAAGACAATTCCATCTTTACGAAGGGAACTCGCAAAGACGTGTGTAGCAGTATCGAGTTGATATGTATCTATCTCTGTCTGTTTGTCTGTCTGTGTCTTTTCCCATCAGGACACCGTCACGGATTTTGAATTTGTATTTCTTTTTATCACAACAGATTTCTCTGTGTGAAATTCGGGCTGCTCTCCCCAGGGAGGACGCGTCGCTACACAACAGCCACCCATTAAAAAAAAAAAAAAAAATTCTACGTGCAGTTTTATTTGTTTTTCCTATCGAAGTGGATATTTCTACAGAATTTTGCCAGGAACAACCCTTTTGTTGCCGTGGGTTCTTTTACGTGCGCTAAGTGCATGCTGCATACGGGACCTCGGTTTATCGTCTCATCCAAATGACTAGCGTCCAGACCACCACTCAAGGTCTAGTGGATGAGGAGAAAATATCGGCGGCTGAGCCGTGATTCGAACCAGCGCGCTCAGATTCTCACGCTTCCCACGCGGACGCGTTACCTCTAGGCCATCACTCCTACTACTGGATAAGTATTTACATTCTTATACGTGTGCACGCGCGCCCTGTCTATCGTTTTAGGTATAGCAAGTGTCTTTTCTTGTTATTTTGATTTCACCGTTTGTTCCCTTTTGCCATAAGGATTGGCTATGCTGAAAAAAAAAAGCATGTGTGTTATTTGTTTAACTCTCTCCATACGAACGGCGAAAGAGACGACCTTAACAGCGTTTCACCCCAATTACCATCATCAAAATATTGCAAGTGGAAGGCTCTTATACTGAAGAGGTGAATGTTGACTAAGAATACCACAATTCTGACGACGGAAGCTAAAGGTTGGGTCATTCAGACACCCACTGGTCATCCGAGGGGTCTGTGTAGAGGAGAAGAGAGGACTGGCCGCACTGAGTGAGTTAACTTCCTTCATTAAAAGAAGTGGAGCCGTGTCAGAACGTCGACATTCTAATCCAGTGTTCACCAGTGATCAGGGTTCGAGGCCCCGTTTCGGCATGGTGGTGTGTGTCTTTTTGGGAAAGGCACTTTTACTCCGATTACTTTTTTCTCACTCCACCCAGGTGTGTGTGATGAATGAGCACCTGACCGGTTGGCCCCAAGGGGAGGTGGGGGGGCGGGGGGGGGAGGGGGCGAGGGGGGGTAAGGTAAAAACGGCCAGAAGGAGAGAACTCAGCCCCGCCTTCCTGTGCTGAGCCGCTAGACACAGTGGATATGAAGTCAGTCAGTGCCCCGATGGCCGCAAAAGTTAACACTCACCTTTAACCATAAATGGGGATTCATTCATTCATTCATTCATCCATTCATTCATTCAACCATTCATTCATTCATTCATTCATTCTCTCAACTGCTGAGGAAGAGTTTAGGTGGGAAGAAAAAGATATATATGCATTCAGTACAGAAGAGAGAGAATGATGATGAAGAAGAAGAAGAAGAAGAAGAAGAAGAAGAAGAAGAAGAAGAAGAAGAAGAAGAAGAAGAAGAAGAAGAAGAAGAAGAAGAAGATGATGATGATGATGATGATGATGATGATGATGATGATGATGATGAAGAAGAAGAAGAAGAAGAAGAAGAAGAAGAAGAAGAAGAAGAAGATGATGATGATGATGAAGAAAAAGAAGAAGAAAAGAAGAAGTAAAGAAGAAAAAATGCACATTCTGATGCTGTTCTGACATAGACTAAGAGAAGGAATCCGGAACTTAGCTGTAAAAAAAAAAAAAAAAAAAAAAAAAAAAAAAAAAAAAAAAAATCGCGCCTGAGGTACTTTTACAGTGTGGTGCACTCCACCACAACCCCAAACACCCGGGGCTACGCGTTACCATTCTGACAACCCTCAGTACCACAGAGAGAAAAGTGCGAACAGAAATCGTTTCACCTCCTCTCCCCCCCCCCACCTACCCCATTCCCCAGCCCCTCCCCCGTCCCGCCTTTTGACCCTCGTTCCTCCCACCTCCCCGCCCCCCACTTCTCACCCCCCCCCCAACCCCCAGTCAGTTCAAGACACCATACCATTCCCACCGGACAGTCCTTCAGCACCCTGGCACTGGGTTCGGCAGTGTGGTGCAACTCAGCGTCTGGAACCCTGATTACTTTATTCTGGCCACCTCCACCTCACCTAACCGGTGTTCGCCTACATCTTTGCCTCCCCACCTTGGAGAAACGCACCCCGGTAGGATTTCTTCATAGCTGAGTTTTGTTGTTGTTGTTGTTGTTGTTGTTATTATTATTATCATTATTATTATTACTATCACAACTATTATCATTATTATTGTTGTTGCTGCTGTTGTTATGATGATGATGATGATGACTTTCATCATCATTCTTCTTCTTCTTCTAAATATTGCTGTTGTTGTTATTCTTATTGGTGCTTATATAGCGTCTATCTTCAGTCAGAGACAAAAAAAAAAAATGTATATATATAATTTCTAGATATTGTAGATTAAAGAAAATGCTCAGGTTAGTGCTGATGATTTTGATATTTTCACATCATCTTAGGATTCCGGAATCAGCAGATGGTTTCTGAAATGTGGGTCGAATGAGAACTGAGCAACGCGGGGTCAGCCCGATACTCCCCCGTGCCGATACTCCCCCGAGTCGATACTCCCCCGTGTCGATTCTCCCCCGGCTCGTTAATCCCTCTCGAAAAGATCCAAAAACAAGCAAATGTAATTATACATTTGTGGCTGATAATGTTTTCTGCTTGATCAAAGATGTGTTGTGGAATGATCAATGTGTTATGTGTTCTCTTCTTACAACCGTCCGCCTTCAGAGTTGAGCAGCAGTGCGCCCGCTATTGTGTGGGCTCGCTACTGCCGTCGTCATGACTCAGTGCATATATGGGGGAACGCTCTCTCTCTGAACAGAAACATCTTGCAGAGTACTCTAAGAAAGAGCGGGGTACATGGGAAGTTTCACATGGCTGTGAAAAGTATCTATGATTCTGTACTTGTATGTGTTCGTGACAAGTTTGTCTACTTAGGCAGTGTTGTCAGCAAAGACGGGGGGACGGACGAAGACATCAAGAGCCGTATCAACAAAGCAAGACGCGCCTTCAACACCCTTCGACCAATCTGGAGATCGACAGCCCTCTCAATCCGCAACAAGATCCGGATTTTTAACACCAACGTGAAGTCGGTTCTACTCTATGGCTCAGAGACGTGGAGAGTCACAAAGACCAGCACCCACAAGCTTCAGACATTCACCAACAGATGTCTAAGAAACATCCTGAACATCAGATGGCCAGAGGTTGTCTCCAATGAAGAACTTTGGAACATGACAAAACAGGCCCCACTGGAGACGGAAATCAAGAAACGGAAATGGGGATGGATAGGCCATGCACTACGCAAGCCTGCAACAAACATCACAAGACAGGCTCTTGATTGGAACCCACAGGGGAAAAGGAAAGTTGGACGTCCGAAGCAGACCTGGCGGAGAAGCATTGAGGCAGAGACAAGGGCGGCCGGAATGACGTGGGCCGAACTGAAGAGGACCAGCCAGAGCCGGGTGCGTTGGAGGAGTGTTGTTGCGGCCCTATGTTCCCCACGGAATCAAGAGGAATAAGTCAAGTAAGTCATGTGTTCGTGACAAAGGTGTTCATTCAGACTTTCTTCAGTGTCCAGGAGGGGTTAAAACCACAGCTGTTTTCCTTTTTCATCAATGAATTAGCAGTGGAGTTAACCGGCAAAGAAGAGTAGACATCAGTGGAATACAAATGATACCTGACGCAACAGAATTGTTCTTAATGATATTTGCTGATGATGTTGTTCTATTGTCTGACACACCCATAGGGTTACAAAATCAATTAAATGCCCTTAAGCAAGAAACAGACAGACTACAACTACCAGTAAATCTCGATAAGACCAATATTATAGTTTTCCGCAATGGAGGTCTTCTTTCGACTCGTGACAAATGGTGCTATGGTGACAGGGAAATAGAAGTAACCTAAACATATAAATATTTGGGAATGCTATTCACAACAAAACTGAGTTTGACGTCTGCGTGGGATGAAGCAAATAGAAAAAGGGAAAAGGTGTAATTCAGATTATAAAATCACTCAAGAGACTGCCTTCGACTGACGCACAGCTTTTTTGGAAACTTTTCAACACACAAATTGAACCAGCCTTGAACTATGGAGCGGAAATATGGGGACTCATGCCAAATAATTAAATGGAAAAGGTACATACATTTGCAACGAAGCGCTTTTTTGGTGTCCCATTACACTCATCAAACACTATAATGTATGGCGAAACCGGCAGGTACCCATTGTATATTAGATCAATTGTAAATTGTATAAAATATTGGCTGAAACTAACAAGACTGTGTAGACAAGCATACGAGATGCTGTTACTGCAAGAGGAGAAGGGCAAACAGAACTGGGTATTCCACATCAAGAAATCACTAACGGAACATGGATTCAGTCTTGTTTGGATGAGCCAAGGAGTAGGGCACGAGAGCGGAATTTAAAGACAGACATAGCATGCTACAAACAAAATTGGCACGGAGAAATAGAGAGCAATGATAGGTATAAATGGTTTTATTCATTTAAATCAATATTTCAAACAGAGAAGTATATTAAGATTATAACAAATAAATGGCATAAAATCTGCTTTGCGAAGCTCAGATTGAGAACACTTGGACTGAATGCCAACAGAAGATGGTTCGATTCAGACGTAGCAACATCTCCTTGCCCAATGTGTGGCGAAAGCCCAGAAGATGAAAATCATTTCATATTTAACTGCAAAAGATACGATGAATTACGAAAAAACTGCACCATTTTCAATACAGCTCCAGCGCAGAGAAAAGATTTGTTCGGCATACTAATGACAGAAGATGAAGATATGATACTTTCACTAGCAAAATATGTATCTGAGGCAATAAATATACGGAAAACGTCCATCATCGGTCCAAATACTCATTAGTCAATTAAAAATTAGTATGGATTCTATGAGAAAAAAGTATAGGCAAAAAAAGGAAGGGCTACATTTGGATGGTCAATGTCGACATTGTAATTATTTGATGTGTTCGTATTGATATGATGTGTATCGATGTTACATGCGTAAATATTTTTTTATATGATTTAACTGTACTTTATGTGTACTGTCCAAACCCCGTCTCTCTCTCTCTCTCTCTCTCTCATTTCGGTATCTCTGTCTCTCTCCCCTCGTCTGTAAGACTCTCTCTCTCTCTCTCTCTCTCTCTCTCTCTCTCTCTCAGTCTCTCTCGTTTTCTATTGTTTTGTTTTTTCCCCTATCCAATTTTGTGTTTCATTGTTTTCACCATTATTGTTCTGATTTGTACCCCCATGTCATCTAGTACAGCCAGTGACATTAGATGTTTCAGTATTCACCTCTCTCTGTCTGTCTCTCTCGTATATTAGTGTGTGTGTTAGTGTGTGTGGCCAGGGACAGGAACCGGCTGTTGGACAGCTGGGTATCATTCTGTTATCAGCGTTATTAGCTCGGACTTCGCCTCGAGTCGTGCTGTTCACTTTGATTTTTCTTGTGATGCCTGTGTTGATGTCCACCTACCACTCTGAGTGTTTTCAATGCCGCTGAATCAGTGAACAAAAGATTTGTTTTTCCCTTCCTGAAAAAATAGATACCATTATTCAAATAATTTTCATTATTTCATCCGTTCAGTCTATCTCTCATCCAGTCCTTTCGAGCCTCTCTTAATACAATATTCAACAGACCATCTCTCTGTGTCTCTTTCTCTGTCTTTCTGCGTGTGTGTGTTTGTGTTCGATCGGTCCATATATTTATTAATTCCGTGCATACACACGCAGACACACACATACGCACACACATAATCTCTCTCCCCCCCCCCCTCTCTCTCTCTCTCACTCTTTCCAATGCACGTGCACGAGCACACACACTGATATGCACACACTCACTCACTATCTCTCTCTCTTTTTCTCTATCTGTCTATCTATCTCACACACGCACACACAAGCGTACACCCACCTACTCTCAAACATACACGAACTCATACACGAGGCCACAACCACACACACACACACCTGGTTTTAGTGACTCCAAACATTAGCAACACCTGTGATCGATACGCAGCACTACACAGGTGCCAGACTGTTGGACGTAAGGCCTGATGCACCAAATGGCCAGCTGTTTGGGATGGGAAGCACGTGCTGCCTGTCGTCAGTGCATCTCTCCAGTCCTGCTTTCTCTCTGTCACTCCTCTCTCCCCCCTCTCTCTCTAAGTATCTATGTGTGTGTGTGTGTGTGTGTGTGTGTGTGTGTGTGTGTGTGTGTGTGTGTGCACACGTGCGCGTGCGATGGTATGTGTGTGTATACGTGTGAGTGTGTGTGTACACGTGCGTGTGCGTAAGAGGTTTTTGACAGCGAGTGCATATTTTTTACCTCAGTAAAAAAAAAAAAAAAAAAAAAAGTCACAGAGTGATCTGTAAAAATCTAAATCTGCATCTGTCAAATTTGTATCAAAATGTCGGGAAACTGATAAGGGGAAGGGTGGGGTCTGAAGGGGGTAGTGGGAGAGTAGGACAGGGAGAGGAGGAAAGGGGGGCAATGGGGGAAGGGAGACTAGGCTGGGGGGAGATGGGGATTGGAGAGTAGGACGGGGGCAGGAGGGGAAGATGGGGGAGGGAGAGTACGACAGGGGGAGATGGGGTGGCGGTGCGGGGGGGGGGGGGGGGGGGTCGAAGAGTAAGAAAGGGGTGAATATGAGCGGGCGGGGGAGAGGGAGTGTATAGAGAGAGTGGATGAGGGAAGAATGGCGAGAGATATCAATGTAGTTTTTTTTTTGTCTCTCTGTATATATATGTGTTTAAGTCACTGATTATATATTCAATCCAGCTTAGTGCCCCTGTCTCTCTGTCTAATTCTTCACGGAATATGATATCTCTAATAGACAGTGAGCGAATAAACATAAATCTATCTACATCACTGCCTCACCACTCCTACTCTCCCTTCCTACCCTCCCCCCATCCCCCAGTACCTCCACCCACGCCCCCACCCCCAATGTCCTACTCCCCATTCTACTCTTCCGTCTCACCTAGCAGACACTTCTCACAAAAAAAGAAAGGGAAGAAAGACCACACATTTTCCTCCAAAGAACAGAGGAGTAGAGTTATTGGGTGTGATCCCCGCAGAGATCGCCTAACTCAAAGCTAGTTTTTGCAGACATTTTCCCTCTACAATGCCACCCAACCAAACTAAAATACCCATAATGTCCTGGTGTATCCACTTTAGCAAATTTTAGCGTATTTCATATTTCAATCCTTTTCATTTCCCGAGATTTTACTGCCTTACCAAAGATACTAAAGCCCTATATTCATTTCATACAATGTTCTTGCATAATTTGATACGGCATGATTACCATATTTTCTTGATTTTTCACCCTTTTACAACAGCAAATCTTACATAATTATCTTACAAACACAAGACGTTACATGACAAAAAGATGTGATACATCACAAAAGTTACTCAGCTGCTCTCAGCGTGTATACTCATTAGCAAACAATGCTTTACCATCGTGTCAAACTGTATGTGAATCGGAGAAATCAAATGATTATGTCGTTTGGGTAAAAAAGCCAATGGGTTTAGTTAGAAATTACAGCCCTTTGAGAAACAAGGGGAACATCCACCTTCACAATTCAACAATCGACTGAGTCATATCCGTCCCTCACCACCCCACCTTTCTGTCTTTCTGTGTCTTATTCATCATCAAGATCAAAATGTAATCTGCTCAGTCTTTAGGATATTGTCTCATCATGCACGGAATTGAACATTTCTAATCATCAGTGGCTTAAAACGATGCACACACATAAACAAACAAATATAAATATATCTCCATGCCTCCCTCACCCCTCTCTTGGTGTGTGTGTGTGTGTGTGTGTGTGTGTGTGTGTGTGTGTGTGTGTGTGTGTGTGTGTGTGTGTGTGTGTGTGTGTGTGTGTGTGAAAATGTAGTAAATTTGGGACACTAGTTTACGACCTTAACATTCTGCTTTGTGTTCCTTCGAAAACAGTATACACATTGTTGGTCCTGATATTCGTTAATGAATTGTTGATTTGGTGGAGAAAATCTGAGGAGAGAAAGAGAGAGAGAGAGAGAGAGAGAGAGAGAGAGAGAGAGAGAGAGAGAGAGAGAGAGAGAGAGGGAGAGACAGAGACAGACAGAAACAGAAAATGAAGGAGGGAGAGAAAGAGAAAGAGACAGAGACAGAGAGATATAGAGACAGAGAGAGATACAGTGAGAGAGAGAGAGAGAAAGAGTGAGAGAGAGGGGTGTGGAGTTTCAAATGAATTGTGTAGTTAAATATCATATAAATCAATTGGGGAGGGACGGAGGGAGAGAGACGGACAGACAGACAGACAGACAGACAGACAGACACACACACACACACACACACACACACACAGACAAAGACAGAGACAGAGTTGAATATATCAGTGGACTGATGTGGATTTTAGTGAAGAAAGAGAGAACTAGCGAGCGAACGAAAATGTTTTAATAAACTTTGGCTATGGACCACAATTCAAAACCAGGGGACTGGGGGGTGGCACGGGAAGGGGTATGATGACACTTGAACAGCATCACACAATTTTATTCTGTTCATGGACGTGACATTTTACTAAATTATGTCTGAGAAGACTGTTTCTCCTTTTGATCACGTGGAAAATAAATTATGATGAGGATGCAGATGGCGATGATGAGGAAGGAGTGGGTGGGCTCCCCCCCACCCCCCTCTTTCTGTCTCTCGCTCCCTGTCTCTCACTCTCTGCCTCTCCCTCTTTTTCCCTCCCCCTCTCTCTTACTCTAACACCGCTCTCTCGTTCCCTCTCCCCCAAAACTCTCTCCTTCTCTCTCTGTCTCTATCTCATTCTCTTTCCATCTCCCATTCTCTCACCCCCTCTCCTCCCCCCTTTCACACACTCTCTCTCCTTTTCCCCCCTCACTCTCTCCTTCAGTTTCATTCTCTATTTTTCTCTTTCCATGTCCCCTTCTCTCTCTCACCCCCGTCTCTCTCAACCCCCTTTCTCCCTCCTTCCCTCCCCTCTCTCACTCTCTCTCTTTCTTTCTCTCTTTCCCTCCCCCCTCTTTCTCTCCCTTCTCTTCTCCCTCTCACCTTGGGCACGAAGGCGAGGCAGAGGGTGGTGATGGTGGCGATGAAGACGAAGATGGCGATGACGGGGGAGTGGGTGGGCTCCCCCCACCCCCCTCTTTCTGTCTCTCGCTCCCTGTCTCTCACTCTCTGCCTCTCCCTCTTTTTCCCTACCCCTCTCTCTTACTCTAACACCCCTCTCTCGTTCCATCTCCTCCATCACTCTCTCCCTCTATCTGTCTCTCATTCTCTTTCCATCTCCCATTCTCTCTCTCCCCCTCTCCCTGTCTCTCCCTCTTTCTCCCTCCCTCTCTCTCTCACTCTACCCCCCTCTCTCGCTCCCTCTTCATCACTCTCTCCTTCTGTCTCTCTCTCTCATTCTCTTTCCATCTCCCATTCTCTCTCTCTCCCACTCTCCCTGTCTCTCCCTCTTTTTCTCTCCCTCTCTCCATTTCTGTCTCCTTCTCCCCCCCCCATCACTCTCTCTTTCAGTCTCATTCTCTAATTTTCTCTTTCCATGTCCCCTTCTATCTCTCTCTCTCTCTCACCCCCCTCTCTCCATCCCCTTTCTCCCCCCCCTCCCTCCATCTCTCACTCTCTGTCTTTCTCTCTTTCCCTCACCCCTCCACCCCTCTCTCTCCATCCTCTTCTCCCTCTCACCTTGGGCACGAAGACGAGGCTGAGGGTGGTGATGGTGGCGATGAGGATGAAGATGGCGATGATGTGGAAGGAGTGGGTCGGCTCTCTCTCCCTCCCCCTCCCTGTCTCTCACTCTCTGTCTCTCCCTCTTTCTCTCTCCTCTTCTCCCCCCCTCACTTACTCCCCCCCCCTCTCTTACTCCCACCCCTCTCTCTTTCCCTCTCTCTGTTCAAGTAATATTGATGATGGTGGTAGTCACTGTAGTATGCTGCACTTGCCACACATAGATTTCAGAGACAGTAACAATACTGTACCTTTTGAACACCCGGATGTTTCTGGAACTTCTATATTGATGACATCTCTCTCTCTCTCTCTCTCTCTCTCTCTCTCTCTCTCTCTCTCTCTCTCTCTCTCTCTCTCTCTATCTATCTATCTATCTATCTCTCTGTGACTCACTGTCCTATCCATCTGTGAATCTTAGTGTATGGAGGGAGTGAGGGGGTGCTGTCAGTATGTGTGCGCGTGTGTGTGTATGTATGTGTGTGCGCTCGCACGCGAGCGTCAGTGTGTGTATGCATGTGTGTGCACGGATGTGGGTGTGTGTGGAGGGCCGGGGGGTGTTTTCTTCATTATGTATACAGTTCTGCACGAAAACCTTTTCCTTTCATTTATGTGTGTGCTATTTGTAATAGATGTAGATTAGCAAGGACAGATTGGAAGAATAGGCAATGCCTAAAATCTTAATCCTTGAATAAAAACGTTTTGAGTTCTGAGTTCTGAGTTCTCTCTTGCTCTTTCTCCCTCTCACCCCGTCTGTCTCTCCCTCTTTCTCTCTGTCTTTCCCTCCTCTCTCATTCTGTCACTCTCTTTTTCCATCTCCTTCTTTTTCCCACACCCCCCAGTCTCTCTCTAGATTTCCATTAAATATATATGTGTTATTGTAACTGATTTAGATTAGCACGGCCAGATTGGATGAATGGGCCATGCCTAAAATCTCAATCCTTGAATAAAAAAAAAACAAAAAACAACGTTCTGAGTTCTCTCTCTCTCTCTCAAATGCCAAATTACCATTCATGTAACCATGATTATAATGTACAAGCTGTATTGATATAATGATTTCCTCTCCTTTGTTTTATTTAACTGTTTTCCCTTCAAGGGCCAGACGAAAAAAAAAAAAAATAAAGCAATGTCTTGCTTACTCTTTTACTCTTAAAAAATATACCCTATTCAATTCAAATTCAATTCACTGTATTCACCTTGGGTACGAAGACGAGGCAGAGGGTGGCGGTGGTGGCGAAGAGGATGAAGACGGCGAGGATGAGGAAGGAGTGGGTGGGCTGGTCCTGGATGAGGAAGGTAACGGCCGCGCCGCACGTGCACATGATGACCACGTTGTAGACGCTCATGCCGATGTACTTGGAGTCGTTCAGGGCCGGGATGCTCACCTGCCGAGTCTCCCAGGCCAGGAAGCAGCCAAAGGCCTGACATGGAGAGAGAGAGACAGAGAGAGAGAGAGAGAGAGAGAGAAAAGAAAGATATCTGTATTAATTGTATTTCTCTTTTTTTTTTTTTTTTTGTCACAACAGATTTCTCTGTGTGAAATTCGGACTGCTCTTGCGTCGATACACTGAGAGCGCCACCCATTTTTTTTTTTTTTTTCCCGGCGTGCAGTTTTTATTTGTTTTTCCTATCGAAGTGGATTTTTTCCTACAGAATTTGACAGAGAGACAGAGAGAGAGACAGAGAGAGAGAAAGTTTGTTGCGATCGACGTTATAATGCGCGCGCGTGTGTGTGTGTGTGTGTGTGTGTGTGTGTGTGTGTGTGTGTGTGTGTGTGTGTGTGTGTGTGTGTGTGTGTGTGTGTGTGTGTGTGTGTGTGTGTGTGTGTGTGTGTCCGCGTGCGCGCGTGAGCACGAAGATCAGGCAACTGTTCATTTTGTTTTCAGCAGACGTGGTGTAGCATGTATGGATCAGTCCGCACACTTTGACATATCCAAGAAACTGTGAAAACTGAGAAGAAGAGAGAGGGGTGGGTGTAGGGGGTGGGCGTGATGGGTTTGTGAGGAAGTGTCAGTTTCAATTAAGTGCTTCGGCGATAATCTTTGCAAGTGAGTTGACAACATCTGCGTTCGGTGATGAACTAATTATAATCATGCACAACATTATGCCTTTTCATGTTGAAGTTATATTTGATCTGCATTTCAACTCCCAGCATGATCGACATTCGCCGTTACAAAAGGAATGTGCAAACTGGGTAAATTCAGGCTGAGCGGACGGGCCCAATAGCCGAGTGGTGAAAGCGTTGGATTTTCAATCTGAGGGTCCCGGGTTCGAATCTCGGTAACGGCGCCTGGTGGGTGAAGGGTGGAGATTTTTCCGATCTCCCAGGTCAACATATGTGCAGACATGCTTGTGCCTGAATCCCCTTCGTGTATATACGCAAGCAGAAGAGCAAATACGCACGTTAAAGATCCTGTACTCCATGACAGCGTTCGGTCGGTTATGGAAACAAGAACATACCCAGCATACATTCCCCGCGAAAACGGAGTATGGCTGCCTACATGGCGGAGTAAAAACGGTCATACACGTAAAAGACCACTCGTGTACATACGAGTGACCGTGGGAGTTGCAGCCCACGAAGAAGAAGAAGAAGAAGAAGAAGAAGAAGAAGAAGAAGAAGAAGAAGAAGAAGAAGAAGAAGAAGAAGAATGAGAGGCGCGGGAGTAACACCATTAAAATGATGCAGATGACTGCGAAGAAAGAAAGGGTGAGGGAAGGTGTACAAAGGACGTCATGAGAAGAAAATAACAAGTTCGCATGCCTGTTATCCACACATTGAAAAGAGCTCTGTTTGTTTAACACGTGATGGGTTTTTTTTTTGTGAATCCACTCCCTGACCTCGACAGGAACAAATCCAAGCTTCTGTCTTTAAAAGTAACCAATGGCCATTCTGAAGGAAGTGCAAGCGGGTGCTGGAAAAGAGTATATAATTCTTTTCATATAAACATTTGCTTCAGTGGTATTTATACACAGACATAGCTGACAACAGTAAATATTGTTGCAGAAAGTTGGCAGATCGATATCTACTGTTGGACCCACAAATGAGAGAACACCGCGAAGGGTTTGCTTCATTGCCTTTTAACAGGAAGACAGACAGATAGAGAGAGATACAGCCAGCCAGACAGACATACATACAGACAGACAAACAGCCAGATAGGCAAACAGACAGGCAACGAGATAGACAAAACGAGGACGACATACCAAAAGAAGGCCTTTGTAAGCGTATATAGAGCCCATCCAGATCTCCATGTGACGACTGCTGCAGAATTCCAGTTTAGGAATCACCTCGTAGTCCTCATACACCTGCAAACAGACCATGATTATCATCATCATTATCATCGTCATCGTCGGGTCGTCGTCATCATCATCATCGTCGTTGTCATTAGCAGCAGCGTTATCATCATAATGGTCACCTGACCTGAACAGGCTAACTCTCGACCATCCAGTTTTTCAAGAGAGAGAGAGAGAGAGAGAGAGAGAGAGAGAGAGAGAGAGAGAGAGAGAGAGAGAGAGAGAGATGTAATGACACAGAGAAAGACAGACAACACGTGCATACACTCACACACACACACATACACACGCATACTCATGCACACAAAGTCGTGCCTATATGTGAGAGAGATGGGTACTGACCAACCAACACACACACACACACACACACACACACACACACACACACACACACACACACACACACTCTCTCTCTCTCTCTCTCACACACACTCTCTCTCTCTCTCTCAAACACACACACACACACTCTCTCTCTCTCATATACACACGCTCTCTCTCTCTCAAACACACACACACACACACACACACACACACACACACACACACACACACTCACACACACACACACATGCACACAACAGACTGCCTCCCACGCCCATTCCCAATTCCCACCAACCACCCCATCCACCCGCACACAGAGAAAAAGAAGACACATGTCAAAAACCTCCGTTGTTTACCCCTACAGGGAACATCAAATTTCTGTCAGATTGGAAAGCCACATGCACAAAGCCCCATGGAGATCTCACGCCCACGTTAGGAAGAACAACTTCATTATTTTTTTTGTCTTCTGTATTTGTTTTGTTATCATCCTTTTTCTGTGCTATTATTGAAAACATAAAGACTTTTTCTTTGACCACTTTTTTTTTCGCCTTCACTTTCAAAGCGGATTTTCAAGCAAACAAGCATACACATTACAACAAAAGGTTTACATACATACATACATACATACATATATACATGCATACATGCATACAAGTACGTGTGCATATACATGACTACACACATATATTTATCCACATACACACACACACACACACACCACCACCACCACCACCACCATCACCACCACCGTCCTTGCATCGATTTCATGCAGTAATGTCATGAGGAGAGAGAAAAAAGAATGGTGGTCAACGGGTAGGTTTACAAAAAAACACAAAGACTCAGAAAACGTCAAGCGCTATCTCATCCAGACTTTTAGCAAGGCCAGGGAGACCCCGCCCTCTCAAAAAACAACAAACCTGACAAACGACACACACACACACACCCACACACACACACACACACACACAAAACCAAAACCAAAAAAAAAGAGCAAAAGAATAGTAGAATAAAACCAAAAAGAAAAAGAAAAAAGAAAAGAACAATAGTAGAAACATCACCTGCCTAAAACCAAGGGCAAAAGGCAGAACAAGCTTCTGCAGTTGCTTCGGACCTTAAAATTAGGATGAGAAGAAGAAGAAGATAAGAGTGAAGACGATGACGGTGATGATGATGATGAACAAGAAGAAGAAGAGCAAGAATTAGAACAAGAATAATTATGAAAAAGTAAGGGATTAACGAACCAAGTTTAACCGAAGGACACTGATAAAAACAAGCTGCCACAGTTGACATCCTTTAAAGTGCGCACATCCCATCAGCACTGTGACACACACCTCCCCACTGTCACCGGAAGAATTAAACGGACAGGAAGACATCAAGGGAAACAGAAGTATGCTGCGGCGCTCAAGGCAGGAATCATCGGACGTGCATGCTGCTTCCATACCCCCCCCCTCCCCCACACCCCCAAGCCTCCCCTGCCTCATAAATCAGTGTCTCTGGGACCCTTAATGACATATCACACTGTGACAATGAAAATTATTCAGGTCTGTGCTGCCTGAGCTTAGTTCCCATCAACGTCAACATTGTTTCATTTCGGGACGAACTGATGCCCTGGAGGAATGCACTCATTAGAACATGTATTTCGTGTCTTTCTTTTTCTTTTCCCTGAAAGGAGGAATTGGATTGGCGTTGGGTGGCTCTTATTCATCTCTCTCTCTCTCTCTCTCTCTCTCTCTCTCTCTCTCTATATATATATATATATATATATATATATATATAGACAAACAATGAGAATCAATTGGACCTAACATCAAGCCAAAAACAGGTCTTAGAAAATAAAGACAGTGTGTTCTATCTACTTGACTTAAAACCATGCTTTCTGTGCAATTTTATGAACGATCTTTAAGACACAGGTAGAAGGAGAAGAAGAAGAAGAAGAAGAAGAAGAAGAAGAAGAAGAAGAAGAAGAAGAAGAAGAAGAAGAAGAAGAAGAAGAAGAAGAAGAAGAGGAGGAGGAGGAGGAGGAGGAGGAGGAGGAGGAGGAGGAGGAGGAAGAACAACAACAACAGCAACAACTACAACAACAAGAACAACAAGGGCTGAAACTCCAGGGTATCATGTGCGTTAGGTCTTAGCTGACTCTCTGCAGGCTTCCCTAGCTGTCGCTAACGACATCCGAAGCTCTCACAACAGGGGAGCTAATCAACACAAACATCTCTTCTTTTCTTTTCTTATTAATTGATTAAAAGAGAATCACAAATTCAGCATGATAGTATTATGCTTTGATGGACTTTGACCCCAGGTATCTTAAATTTCTTCAATCTGTCTCTGTTTCCGTTTTTTTTCTTGTCAAAAGGCGATTACTTGACTCAGAGATGAGTTGAGGTCTCACTTGAGTATCATCAACCAAACTGTCTCCTGCTGGTGTTGGTTGACAGATCTTTCTCGCCATCTGACGAATTTGACGAACTCTTGCACCATTCGGTGTCTCAATAAGGAGGCTTCTCTGTGCATCATGGTGTTGGGTGACTGTGCCTTTTCGCTGTAAGTCAGGTATCCAGACATTGTCACCCACTGAGATGTCTTCTGGATTGACCACCTTATGCCGTCGATCATAGTTAGACTTAACCATCTCCCTGTAGTCTCTCTCCTGCTTCTTCACAACATTGACTTCAGGTATCTGTGAAAGAAGAAGTTCTGGAGAACAAGGCACCCTTGTCTTCAGTCGACGTCCCATACTTATCTGTGCTGGGGAGTAAACACTGAACAGAGGTGTGTTCATGTACATCAGCAAACCAAGGTAGTCATCTTTGCATTTCTTCATGAAAGACTTTATGGTTTGCACAGCTCTTTTCACTTGACCATTGCTCTGGGGATAGTGAGGTGATCGGGTGATATGTTCGAAACCCCATGTCTCGGCAAACTTCGCAAAATTTCGAGCGGAGAACTGGTGCATCGTCCGTGACCATGACATCCGGAATGCCGAGTCTGTTGAAAATCTTCTTGCATTTGGATATGGTTTCGATCGTTGTTACTTGCTTGGACATAATGACAATCTCCAGATCACGCGAGTAGTAGTCAACAGCAATTAGATACTGATTGTTCTTGAACTCGAAGAAATCTGCCGCAATGCGCGACCACGGACGGTCTGGAAATGGGGTTCCGATCATTGGCTCAACTCTTGCTTTGCGATGTTTGCTGCATTCTGTACAAGTCTTCACCATGGTCTCTATCTCTTTACCAAGGCCTGGCCACCAAACGTTGTTTGCAGCAAGCTCTTTTGTCTTCACTACTCCTTGATGCCCATCGTGTAAGTGACGAAGAATGTCTTGCTGTAGTGAAGGTGGAATGACAACACGTCGTCCTCCCATCAGAAATCCATCATGTACTGAAAGACAGCTTGCTTCATTCCAGTACACGTTGATTGCTTTGTTCATCTGATTTTTCTCAGGCCATCCGCTTGTGACATAGTGCATGAATGTTTTCAGCGTGTTGTCTTTCTTCAGCTTGTTTTGATTTCTTCCAGTAGGTGATCTGAAGCAGGTATCGTAACAAGAACAGAGTTGACGTATAATTCTGCCAGTTAGTCAGTTCACTATCTGGCAAATTGCTGACGTCATGCGGTGCTCGTGAGAGTGCATCAGCTGTGTACAGGAACATGTTTGATGCTGAAATCAAATCGCAGCAAACGCATTCTGAAACGTTGTACTCTGATAGCTCATCAACGAGCTATGTGGAAAACAATGGAACAAATGGCTTGTGATCACTTTCCACGTGGAAAGTCATACCTGTGAGAAGGTCGGACCAATGTTCCAAACTCCATGTAACTGCCATAGCTTCCTTCTCAATTTGAGCATAACGACGTTCCGTCTCAGCTAGTGCATTGCTAGGATTTGTCTGTTGATGATGACCTTGACAACAGCTTCTCTGGTGGGCGAACGTATGATTCCATTTCTTTTCTTATTTTCTCTCTCTCTCTCTCTCTTTTTCTTATCAAATAAAGAAACAGATTTAGCAGGCACTTCTTCTCAGTTCCAGTTCACTTCTGACACCATATCATGTGCGTTAGGTCTTATCTGACTCTCTGCTGGTTTCCCTAGCTGTCGCTAACGACTCCCGAAGCTCTCACAACAGGGGAGCTAAGTCTCTCGTAACAGGGGAGCTAATCAACACATACATTACACAGGGCACTCATAAAAAAAACAAGGTTCTACAGTTGCTGACATCCTTTCAAGCACGCAGCCTCCATCAGCTCTGTGACACACACCTCCCCACTCTCACCGGAAGAATTAAACGGACAGGAAGAGATCATGGGAAATGAGAGTACAGTGTGGCGCTCAAGGCAGGAATCATCGGATGTGCGAGATGCTTCCAACCCCCGCTCCCCCCCTCCCCTATACATCAGTGTCCCTGGGACCCTTAATGACATATCACACAGTGCAATGAAATCTGGTCTGTGGGCCCTCAATGCTAACACTGTATTCTTTCTGGGTCAGGATAATGTGGGCGTTTGCGCTTTGATGGCACATACACTGGGGACGATTTTTTCGAGGTGTGAAGGTGAAGGCGGAGGTGAGGGGATGTATGTATATGCTGTTGACGGAAGGTGGAGGTGGACCGGGAGGGAGAGGGGAGGGAAGGGGGGTCGGGGGGTGGACAGATTGAAAAAAATGAGGATCAATTGAATATCTGATAGAAAAAAAAAGTTAAAAAATGAAAACAGTTTGTGTGAGACTGCTTTATCTGAAACCATGGTTCCTGGAATGATCTCTAAAGCAGAAGAGACAGACAGCTGATATCATTATAATGTAGACGGCTCTGTATGTATATCAGCATATCACACACACACACACACACACACACACGCACACACATGCACACACACACACACACACACACACACACTTGCACGGATATACACACAAAGAAGAAGAAGAAGAAGAGGAGAGAGAGAGAAGAAGAGAGGAGGAGAAGGAGGAGGAGGAGGAGACGAGGGGAAGGAAAGAGGGGAGGAGAACAAGAACAAGAAGAAGAAGAGAGAGAGAGAGAGAGAGAGAGAGAGAGAGAGAGAGAGAGAGAGAGAGAGAGAGAGAGAGAGAGAGAGAGAGAAACACACGCAGAAAAAAGAAGAAGAAAAAAAAAGTGATAATGATAAGAAAGAAAGAAACAAAACACACCAAAAATCACGAAACGTAAATCCCAAGATAAACACAGAACAAACTGGAACAGTTGTAGACAACAACAACAACAACAAAAAACACAAAAATACACAAAAACAAAACAAAATACAAAACAAACAAAAATATAAAGAAAACCCGCACACTTTTCCCTTTCCTGTCAGTTCTACAGCACACACGACTCCGCTCCCGGACCTCAGGGACTATACTGCAGCTTCCATGGCATGAGCCAAAGGATGTGCAAGAAGCACCGCTCCCCCCAAACCTCCCCCGATCCCCCTCCCTCCTCCCCCCCACCCCGAGCCCGTCCCGAACCTCCAATCCCTACTCCCAAGCCCCATCTTCCGTTTTTCGATCGGGTCCACGGGATCCTTAATGACGGGAGATGCAGAACGCGTGGAATCAGACCTCTGGGTCCACTGTGCTGATTAGAGTGTAGTGTCTCTCTCATCAAACGCTTTCGTTCTGGACAGAATTGGTGCACTGGGGGAGGGGGGGGGGGTTAGTGCTCGATAGAACATATGTCAGAAAGGTTTGTTTTGTTTTGTTTGGTTGTTGTTGAGGTTTTAGTTGCGTAATACAAGCAAACAGACATAGACGTACACACAAAGGCGCGTGCACACATACACACACATACACACACAGAGACATACCCAAAATGTATACAGGTCGGTGACCTTACATTAAAATTCTTGCGTTCTTGCGTTCTTTATCTGTGTCTTTGTGCCCACTCTCTCCACCCCCCTCTCTCTCTTTCTCTCTCATCCCTCAGACACAATAAAAAAAAATGTGTATGTATGTGATAACATTTGGATATGTAGAGGTTAGTTCATGATGTGCGTGTTTATTATTTCTATGAGCGCATTTGGTTTTTCGCGAAGCATGTGAGAATTATGATTATACACAAGTGCGTTTTTACACATGTATAATTTGAGTGTGTCCGAATGTCCTGTATGCACTTTATCAAACCAATTACTTTTTTTTGTGAATGTTTTGGTTTCATGTTTTATTTGCTCCGAGGGATGGATGTAAAAAGGAAAGAAGCAGATGCACGCTTATTCCACTTCGTTCATTCAAAAAAGTGCGTTCGTTCGTTCGTTCGTTTGCTCTTCTTCCCTGTCGTTTTACCTCCCTACTCCCCCCACCCCCGTCACCCCCTCCCTACCTCATCACCTCACCACAAGCCCAACAAGAGCACACGCTGAAGCGCTGTCCATAAAACAACAATTACCCACAGCATTATCCACGCCGAAAAGGAAACACTACCACGAGCGTTCCCCACTTTCTGCACGTGTCAGCTTTCAACGATCATTCCTCACAACGACACCCCGTGATCAGGAACACA
>NC_134885.1:32203288-32205788 GCF_041734735.1 Babylonia areolata
TTTCAAAACACGTGTTAAGAGGTGGGCATTGCGCTTGTCATTTCATCTGCCGAATAGCAGAGATCTCTCAGGAGATTAGCGAGAACGACGAATCGGATTCACACTGACACATCAACGCACGCAGATACATGCGTAAACACGCATGCACGCACATAAACACGCATGCACGCACACACAAACACACACACACACAAACACACAGACAAATGCAACTCTTCTAACAGAACAAATAACACATATTCCGTTAAGAGGCAATTACTATATATCTATATGGACTTCTGCTCTTTTTTTTTCTGCTTTGGCAATATACAAAATGAAAATAAAAGTTAAGATACATCAGCTGTGAGACCTTTCGACAAAACTGTATGAAATTTATGTCATGGGGGTAGCGGCAAAAGTATATTTACACTTTTACATCCAGCCACCTGAGCAACCAATCAAACAAACAAACAAAAAAGAAAACATGGAATCCATTCCCTATACTGGAGAGAGAGAGAGGGAGAGAGAGTGAGAGAGAGAAAGAGAGAGAGAGAGAGAGAGAGAGAGAGACAGACAGACAGACAGAAGACAGACAGGCAGACAGAGAGATAAATCGACACAGAGAGAGAGGGGGAGAGTGAGAGAGAGAGAGACAGAGACAGAGAGAGAGAGAGAGAGAGCGAACTTTACAGGGAGACATAGAGACAGAGAAAGAGACAGAGAGAGGTAAAGACAGAGAGAGACAGAAAGAGAGACAGAGAGACAGGCGGAGATAGATAGATAGATCGAAGGATAGATGAAGAGAGAGAGAAAGAGAGAGAGAGGGGGAGACAGAAAGAGAGACAGAGAGCCACAGAGAGAGAGAGAGAGAGAGAGAGAGAGAGAGAGAGAGAGAGAGAGAGAGAGAGAGAGAGAGAGAGAGAGAGAGAGAGAGAGAGAGAGAGAGAGAGAGAGAGAGAGAGAGAGAGAAGGGTTGGTGGGGGAGAGACGTCATGAACTGGCCTGGATATTTTTCGTGACAAATAGCTTCGTTACAACCCTTCCACTCCATACCTGAACTCATAAAATGTCTCGTTAACAAGAAACAAATAATAATAGTAATAATGAAATAAACTCAAAAACCCTTTTTGCTAGATTTTGTTGACGCTTCAATAGAAAGAAAGAGAGAATGAATGAATGAATGAATGAATGAATGAATGAATGAATCTTTATTTTCCAACGGTGAAGGCATTAGCACTTTGGCCGACTTTCACGTCTGCCGTTGTTCTAAGAGACACACAAACATATACGCATAGAGTGAGAGAGAGAGAGAGAGAGAGAGAGAGAGAGAGAGAGAGAGAGAGAGAGAGACAGAGGCAGAGAGAGACAGAAAGAGACAGAGACAGAATAGAGGGAGAGAAAGTAGTAGAGAAAGAGAAGACAGAGAGAAGGTCAGAGAAAGAGGAAGAGAGAGAGAGAGAGAGAGAGAGAGAGAGAGAGAGAGAGAGAGAGAGAGAGAGAGAGTTGTGGAGAGACTGGAGAATTTCCATTCATCTGCTTGGCTATATCAGTTATCTGTCTCTCTGCCTGTTCATCTACAATTAAGCAGAAAACTAGAGACAACACACAAACACACACACACACA
Organism: Babylonia areolata; assembly: GCF_041734735.1. Lineage (NCBI taxonomy): Eukaryota > Metazoa > Mollusca > Gastropoda > Neogastropoda > Buccinidae > Babylonia > Babylonia areolata. Next base: position 32,204,892 of record NC_134885.1, read on the forward strand.
CACGCACGCGCGCACGCACGCACACACACACACACACACACACACACACACACTGACATACATAATGTACAGTTTCACAAAGTCAGTGTTCAGGCCACATCGTTGTTTGCTGCTACCAGGATAACTGGAACAACTTTCGATTTGACAAATAACCTTTGTAAAGGAGAAGCCAGCTTTCGATTTGATGAATCACCTTGGAGACAGAGAATCCCACTTTCGATTCAATGAATCACCTTGGAGACAGAGAAACCAACTTTCGATTCGATGAATCACCTTGGAGACAGAGAATCCCACTTTCGATTCGATGAATCACCTTGGAGACAGAGAAACCAACTTTCGATTCGATGAATCACCTTGGAGACAGAGAAACCAACTTTCGATTCGATGAATCACCTTGGAGACAGAGAAACTTCGATCAGATAAATCAGCTTTGAGACAGAAAAACAAACTTTTGATGAATACCCTTTGAGACAGAGAAACCAACTTTCGATCAGATAAATTGCCTTGGAGACAGAGAAAGTAACTTTCGATCAGAAAAATCGCCATGGAGACAGATAAAGCAACTTTCGATTAGAAGAATCACCTTTGAGACAAAGAAACCAACTTTCGATCAGATAAATCACCTTTGAGACAGAAACACCAACTTTCGATCAGATAAATCGCCTTGGAGACTGGGAATCTCGAGAATGCAGGCATGTGAGCATCTCTCCTCCCTTTTCTGTCCCCTCCCTACCCCCTCCCCACTTACACGTACAACGCCCAATACAATGGGGGAACAAACACACCAACATGCGCACAAATGCACAAGTGAACGTGATTGATAGGAAACCCATTCCGGTGTAACAGTTTCAAACTGCCCCCACCCCCATGCTGAAGGTTACCCGGAATCATTCTGAG
>NC_134885.1:32210788-32233288 GCF_041734735.1 Babylonia areolata
CTCGCTGTGTCTTCCTCACTGTCTCCCTCGTTGTGTCTTTGTCGTTGTCTCCCTCGCTGTGTCTCCCTCTTTGTCTCCCTCGTTGTGTCTTTGTCTCCCTCGCTGTGTCTTTGTCGTTGTCTCCCTCGCTGTGTCTTTGTCGTTGTCTCCCTCGCTGTGTCTTTGTCGTTGTCTCCCCTCGCTGTGTCTTTGTCTCCCTCGCTGTGTCTTTGTCGTTGTCTCCCTCGCTGTGTCTCCCTCTTTGTCTCCCTCGCTGTGTCTTTGTCGTTGTCTCCCTCGCTGTGTCTCCCTCTCTGTGATTTTGTCGTTGTCTCCCTCGTTGTGTCTCCCTCGCTGTGTCGTCCTTTGTCTCTCTCGCTGTGTCTTTGTCGTTGTCTCCCTCATTATGTCTTCCTCTTTGTCTCTACTTTTCTCTGTCCTTCTCCTTTTCTACCAGTATATTTATGCATCGATGTTTGCTGTACTATGTTATTTCACACATTTATCTATCTATTTATCTACGCGCGCGCGCGCGCGCATGTGTGTGTGTGTGTGTGTGTGTGTGTGTGTGTGTGTGTGTGTGTGTGTGTGTGTGTGTGTGTGTGTGTGTGCATGTGCATGCGTGTGTGTATGTGTGTGTGTGTGTGTGTGTGCGCGCGCGCCTCTTTTTAAACTATCTCAAGTTATTCCTACATATCTTATTACCTCCTTGTGCCCTAATTTAGTATTGTGTAGTATAGTGTAAACCTGATCAGGGCGGGGAATGGATGTTAAAAGAAGGGCAAGAGAGTGCTGATCCTTTTTCCTCGGAAATAAAAATCTTTTGTCTTGCGATTTGTCGTGCGTGCACGTACGCATTTTTCGATTTCTCTGTCTCTATATTTCGATAACTTATCCATACCCCGACACATCTAAAATGAAGAAGTTGCAGTCTTCACACACACAGTCGAGAGTCCCTGAGGAAGAAAAAGAGCAGGAGTCTTAGAACAGCTGGGAAACAGCACAACATGTCATCTCCAAACGAAAAAGATCTATCCGACTGTGGAGGATATATAAGTGGAGTGATGGCCTAGAGGTAACGAGTCCGCCTAGGAAGCGAGAGAATCTGAGTGCGCTGGTTCGAATCACGGCTCAGCCACCGATATCTTCTCCCCCTCCACTAGACCTTGAGTGGTGGTCTGGACACTAGTCACTCGGATGAATCGATAAACCGAGGTCCCGTGTGCAGCATGCACTTAGCGTACGTAAAAGAACCCACGGCAACAAAAAGGTTGTTCTTTGCAAAATTCTGTAGAAAATCCACTTCGATAGGAAAAACAAATAAAACTGCACGCAGGAACACACACACACACACACACACACACACACACACACACACACACACACACACACACACACAAAAGGGTGGCGCTGTAGTGTAGCGACACGCTCTGTCTGGGGAGAGACACCTGTTGTGACAAAATGAAATATAAATACAAATACGAAATACAAATATATTCACTGCTTGATGCACGCGTGTTCCTTTTACTTCTCCTCTTGTCGTGTTGGGTAGGGAGGCTTGCGTGCTTACTTGTCTCGTCTCCGTTTGGGTCCAGCGCTCCTTGTGTTCAGTAGACTTTCTTCGGGACAGAAGGAGGAGGTGGAGTGGAGGTGGTGGGATATGGAGGAGGGTTGTGGGCGTGTGCATGTGTGTGTGTGTGTGTGTGTGTGTGTGTGTGTGTGTGTGTGTGTGTGTGGGCGTGCTGGGCAAGGGGGTGGAAGAAAAAGAGCAGAGGCCCAAGAGAAGGGTTCGTGAGGAGCGATACGCTCTGAAGACATTTTTTTTTCTTTATCGGAAGGAGTAGGGTTCGGGGGCTCGTGGGGGGCGGGGGGGGGGGAGATGTGAGGGGGCGGGGTCGAATTAAACCCATATATATATATTTCTTTATTTTCTTTCTTACCCCTTGAGTCCAAATTTCCAACTTCGAACGCGAATCTTAAACATTAGCAGACGTAGTTCAATCTGATTTTTTTTTTTACTTCGAAAATTGTGACACTGATGGTTTTTGACAAAGCTGGGTTTTAGCCGGAATTTGGAAATGGTTCGTTTCAAAATGCTGGGTAAGGACCACGCTTTTTTTCTTTTTTTTTCCGGCAGTGTCCTGAAAAAGTGTGGGATTGCAAATATGCGTTGGCTAAGGCCTCACCTGTTTATGTAGGTCAAGGTCTTTAAGTGAATAAATCATCTGAGTCTCTCTCTCTCTCTCTCTCTCTCTCTCTCTCTCTCTCTCTCAAAAATTCACTAACTTATTTATGCATTACTCGTTGCCCAAACTCATACACATATCTTTCGTATTTCCATACATCCCCATTCGTTACCGTCTTTAGATAAGACATCATAAAAAGAGCTCAAAGAAGCAGAAAAGAACCAATGCTTAAAGTTTCATTTCCACGTACTAAGAAATCAATTTATTACTTATCCTGTATCGATCTCTGACTGTCTGTGTTTGTCTCTGTCCGTCAAGGCCCTCGATAAATCCCAGACTTATTTTCCGTGTTGTGTCTGTCTCTGACCTATTATCTCTCTCTCTCTCTCTCTCTCTCTAATACTAATGTGATACACGAAAGAAATCGTGTGTGCGAGTGCGCCTGCATGCGCGCGCACGTGTGTTTGTATATTCATGGGGGTGCTTTCACATGTTGTGCGCGTGGACGTACTTTTCTTATGCGTGCGTACATGTGCGCGAGTGAACGAGGGCGTATGTATAAGCTAAGTGCATGTGAATGCTGGCGCTTGCGCGAGCGCGCATATATGTTTATGAACGTGTTGTAATAAGGGGCGTGCCCCCTAAAAACAAGGGTCAGGGCACTTCATTTCTAAGAAATGATCATCGATCCCAGAAAATTGGAAGTCAGAGGTGGAATAAAAATCGTAAATCAACAGTTTTGACGTAATACAGGCTTGAAAATCTGCAGCTAATAAGATGTGCAGAAAAAAAAGGAAGAAATAAAGAAAGTAAAAATTAAAGAAGAAGAAGACGAAGAAACAGATGGAGGATGGGGAGAAGGAGGAGGAAGAGGAGGGGGTAAGAAGAAGAAGAAGAAGAAGAAGGTAAATGAGAATAAAAAAAAGAAAGAAAAAAGAAAGAAAGAAAGACATAACAGACGACAACGAGAAGAAGAAGATGAAGATGAAAAAGAAAAAGAAGAAGAAAAAGAAGGAGAAGAAGCAGAATGGTGGGGTGGAGGAAAAGGAGGAGGAGGAAGAAGAAACGCCAGCAAGAATAACAAAAGAAAGAAAGGAACCACCACACAACCACAACACACCACACTGCAGCACAGCACAACACAGCACAGCCCAGCCCAGCACAGCCCAGCACAACCACATCACATCACACCACACCACAGCACAGCACAACACAGCACACCACAAAACAGCACAGCACACCACAAAACAGCACAGCACAGCACAGCACAGCCCAGCCCAGCACAACCACATCACATCACACCACACCACAGCACATCACAACACACCACAGCACAACACACCACAGCACAGCACATCACAACACACCACAGCACAACACACCACAGCACAGCACAACACACCACAGCACAGCACAGCACATCACACCTCACCACAGCACATCACACCAAACCACAGCACATCACAACACACCGCAGCACAACACACCACAGCACAGCACAACACACCACAGCACAGCACAGCACATCACACCTCACCACAGCACAGCACAACACAGCCCAGCACAACCACATCACATCACACCACACCACAGCACAGCACAACACAGCACAGCACAGCACAGCACAGCACAACCACATCACATCACACCACACCACAGCACAGCACAACACAGCACAGCACACCACAAAACAGCACAGCACACCACAGCACAGCACAACACAGCACACCACAAAACAGCACAGCACACCACAGCACAGCACAACACACCACAAAACAGCACAGCACACCACAGCACAGCACAACACAGCACACCACAAAACAGCACAGCACACCACAGCACAGCACAACACACCACAAAACAGCACAGCACAGCACAACACACCACAAAACAGCACAGCACACCACAGCACAGCACAACACAACACACCACAAAACAGCACAGCACACCACAGCACAGCACAACACACCACAAAACAGCACAGCACAGCACAACACAGCACAGCACAGCACAACACACCACAGCACAACACAGCACACCACAAAACAGCACAGCACAGCACAACACAACACAACACAGCACAGCCCAGCCCAGCACAGCCCAGCACAACCACATCACATCACACCACACCACAGCACAGCACACCACAGCACACCACAAAACAGCACAGCACACCACAGCACATCACACCAAACCACAGCACATCACAACACACCACAGCACAACACACCACAGCACAGCACAGCACAACACAGCACACCACAACACATCACACCTCACCACAGCACAGCACAACACAGCCCAGCACAACCACAGCACAGCACAGCACAACAGAACAGAACACAGCACATCGGAACACATCACATCACAAAAACAAACCAAACCAAACACAAATAAACAATTCTGAACACAAAACAAATAAAGAAACAAAACAAAACAAGCAAACAAACAAACAACATTGCACACAGCCACTGCTGTTTGGCTTGTCTTAACACCAGCACAAGAACATCAAGCACGATTCACTGTTCTCTGATACTGGCAAAGAGAACTCGAGTACTGACCTCTAACACGAGCAGAGTGAGCAGGGGCACTGACCTCTGGCATGAGAACAGTCAGCACGAGAACAGTGAGCATGTACTGTGACCTCTGGCATGAAAACAGTAAGCACGAGAACAGTGAGCACGAGAACAGTGAGTACGAGAACAGTGAGCAAAAGCACTGACCTCTGGCACTAGAACAGTGAGCACTAGAACAGTGAGAACGAGCACTGACCTCTGGCACGAGAACAGTGAGCACGAGCACAGTGAGCACGTGCTCTGACCTCTGGCATTAGAACAGTGAGCACGAGAACAGTGAGCACGTGCTCTGACCTCTGGCATGAGAACAGTGAGTACGAGAACAGTGAGCACGTGCTCTGACCTCTGGCGTGAGAACAGTGAGCACGAGGACAGTGAGAATGAGCACTGACATCTGGCACGAGAACAGTGAACACGTGCACGGGCCTCTAGCACAGTGAGCACGAGCACTGACCTCTGGCATGAGAACAGTGAGCACGAGAATAGTGAGCACGAGCACTGACCCCTGGCATCAAAACAGTGAGCACGAGAACAGTGAGCAGGAACACCTACCTCTGGCATGAGAACAGTGAGCACGAGAACAGTGAGCACGAGAACAGTGAGCACGAGCACTGACCCCTGGCATCAGAACAGTGAGCACGAGAACAGTGAGCAGGAACACCTACCTCTGGCATGAGAACAGTGAGCACGAGAACAGTGAGCACGAGAACAGTGAGCACGAGCACTGACCTCTGGCATGAGAACAGTGAGCACGAGAACAGAGCACGAACCTCTGGCATTAGAACAGTGAGCACGAGAACAGAGCACGAACCTCTGGCATTAGAACAGTGAGCACGAGAACAGAGCACGAACCTCTGGCATTAGAACAGTAAGCACGAGAACAGTGAGCACAAGCACTGACCTCTGGCATGAGAACAGTGAGCACGAGCATTGACCTCTGGCATGAGAACAGTGAGCAAGAGAACAGTGAGCATGAAGACAGTGAGCACGAGCACAATCAGCACGAGCGCAGCAACTGCCCTCTGGCGCCAGCCGCTTCTCGGCTTTGAGCATTGACCTCTGGCATGAGAACAGTGAGCACGAGAACAGAGCACGAACCTCTGGCATTAGAACAGTGAGCACGAGCACTGACCTCTGGCATGAGAACAGTGAGCACGAGAACAGAGCACGAGCATTGACCTCTGGCATGAGAACAGTGAGCACGAGAACAGAGCACGAACCTCTGGCATTAGAACAGTGAGCACAAGCACTGACCTCTGCATGAGAACAGTGAGCACGAGAACAGTGAGCACGAGAACAGTGAGCACGAGAACAGTGAGCACGAGCACTGACCTCTGGCATGAGAACAGTCAGCACGAGAACAGAGCACGTACCTCTGGCACGAGAACAGGGATCACGAGAACAGTGAGCACGAGAACAGTGAGAATGAAAACAGTGAGCACGAGCACAATCAGCACGAGCGCAGCAACTGACCTCTGGCACCAGCCGCTTCTCGGCACGCCTGAAGGGGTCCACGACGTGCCAGGCCACCAGCAGGGCCACGTCCAGCATGCCCAGCACCATCACCACCAGGATCAGCTTGTAGTCCTTGATCACCTGTCATCATCAACATCGTCATCGTCATCATCATTATCATCGTCATTATCACCATCGTCATTATCATCATCACCAGGATCAGCTTGTAGTCCTTGATCACCTGTCATCATCAACATCGTCATCATCATCATCGTCATCATTATCATCGTCATTATCACCATCGTCATTATCATCATCATCAGGATCAGCTTGTAGTCCTTGATCACCTGTCACAGTCATCATCATCATCGTAATCATCATCATCGTCGTCGTCATCACCATAATCATCACCACCAGGATCAGCTTGTAATTTGACCACCTGTAACAGTCATCATCGTCACCATCATCATCGTCGTCGTCGTCATTATTGTCGTCGTCGTCACCAGCATAGTCACCACCGGGATCAGCTTGTAGTCCTTGGTCACCTGTCATCATCATCATCGCCATCATCATCATCTTCATCGGCGCTGTCGTCGTCATCATCATCACCATCACCATAATCATCATCGTCATCATCATCATCACCATCGTCGTCGTCGTCGTCATCGTCTCCAGCGCGTGGACTGCGCTTCTTTTGGGGATCTATCTGTTTTGCTGTTTTGTATTAAACGTTTATCCATTAATAGCCCCCCCCCCTTCTCCCTTGTCATAAAAGCCAACTATAGGCATACTCACACGCTTATATGATACAAGCTCACTCATCTGCGCGCACCCATAAGTACACTGGCATACAGGCACTCACTCACGCACGCGCACCCACTCACACATACATACACACACGCGCGCACGCACATACACATACACACATACGCGCGCGCGCGCACACACATACACACACACATACACCCACAACCCCACACACAAATACAAACACGCATAACACTCTTTGTGACAGGGAAGTAAACACAAACATCCATTTAAACTTCAGTCAAACAAGCAAACAAACAGACAAACAAACAAACGAACAAAGCTTTCACAAATACCGAACAGGGCTTCCGACCAGAATAAACAACACACACACACATACACACACAGACACACACACACACACACACCAAAACATCAAACAAACAAACAAGCAAACAACAACAAAAACCGAAAAACCAAACCAAAACAACTACACTCCCCAGCATGACATAACAGCACGAAACTGACGTTCCTCGTTCGCATTCCTCCTCTTCCTTCCTCTTCCTTCCTCTTTCTCCTCGCCTTCCCCCTCCTCCTCTTCCTCCTCCTCTTCCCACCCTCTCCCTCTTCCACCCCCCCTTCCTCTTCCTCCTACTTTTCCCCTCATCCTCTCCCCTCTCCTCTTCCTCCTCTACTTTTTCCTCCCCCTCTTCCTCCTCCTTATCCTCTTCACCCTCCTCCTCCTCCTCCTCTTCCTCCTCTCCCCCTCCTCTTCCTCCTCCTCCTCTTCCCCCTCCTCCTCCTCTTCCACTTCCTCCTCTTCCCCTTACTACTCTTCTTCCCCCTCCTCTTCCTCCCATTCCCCCTCCTCCTCTTCTTCCTTCCCCCTCCTCTTCCTCCTTCTATTCCCCCATCCTCCTCTTCCTCCTTCCCGCTACCTCCCAATTTCCCCCCTTCTTCCCTCGCCCCCCCCCCCCTAACCTCTAGTTTCAAACCACCACCACCACCACTACCACCACCACCACGACTCTCCTCCCTCCCAGCACTCCACCCAAGCCCCGCTGTCAAGGAAGTAAAAACAAAAAAAACGAAACCAAACAAAGAAACAAGCTAGCTGCAAGGAAATGGTGACCACGGGGCCACAGGGAACCCTCACACCCTCCCCCTCAACCCCCCTGCCCCCCCCCCTCCCCCCTGCGTCTGCTTTCCATTACCAGGGGTCATGTGACACAGGGGGTGGGAGGGAGGGGAGGGAGGGGGTTGCTGAAGACATGCCCCTCCCTGAAGACATGCTTAGCTTTTTTTTTTTCTTTCTTTTTTTTTTCTCTTTCTTTCAGTCTTTTTCTTTCTTTCTTTCTTTCTTTCTTTCTTCCTGTCTTTTCTGCCCTGCCAAATTCTCTGCCGCCAGAAATCGACAGGGAGTTTGAAAAAGAAAGAAAAAAAAGAAAAGAAAAGAAAACGATGAACACATACACAGACACACACACATACACACACACACGCGCGCGCGCGCGCATGCGTACGCACGCACAGACACAGAGACACAGACACACACACACACACACACACACACACACACACACACACACACACACACACAGCAACGAAACGACTAACGAAAAAAAAAAAGAAAAAAAAGGAAGAAATGTGAGAAGAAATGATAGAAGGAAGAACGAAGAAAACCTCTTCATCCTAATCCCTAAAATAAAGGAAAAAAAAAAACAGAGAAAAAAATAATAGAAGAAAATATGATGGAAAAAGGAGAGAGAAAGAAAAATACAGAAAAAAAAAGATCGAACGAAAAGGAAGGATGGGAGAAAGAGAAAAACAAAACCAGGACCTACATATCTTATCAGTGTTTACACTCCCACAAGAATTCTCCGCTCTTCATCGGACTGCTACCTTTTTTGAAACTTCCTCGTGTCAATGCAAGAACCCATGGTGAACGTTCTTTCTTCTTTGCTGCTCCTCACATCTGGAGCAACCTTCCTCATCATATCCGTGCATCTGATTCGATTTCTGCTTTTCGCTCATCACTAAAAACTCATCTTTTTTAAAACACTCTCGGCTTTCTTGTTTTCCAACACCACCCATGTCAGCTCACTTTGGATGTATGAAGAGTGGGAGAGAGAGAGAGAGAGAGAGAGAGAGAGAGAGAGAGAGAGAGAGAGAGAGAGAGAGTGTGTATGTGTGCGTGTGTGTGGGGGTGAGAGGGGTGAGGGGTTTGAGAAAGAGTGGTCATAAATGACTTATGTAACATAAAATTTTTCTTCCATGTAAAGCGCCCTGAGCTCTTATAGAGAAAGGGCGCTGTATAAATGTACCTTACTATTATTATTATTATTATTATTATCATTATTATCAATATTACAATGAAATTTTATGAAAGAAAGTAAAAGAGATTAAATATGAAGAAAACGAAGCAGAAACAAGACAGAAAAAAAAAGAAAAAAAAAAAGCTGAAGATGTACAAACAGAACGAAAGACCTAAAAAACAGTTGATTAAAAGAAACAAAGAAAAAGAAACTCCGTTGAAAATTAAACAGAGAAATAAAAAGGTGTGAAAACAACAACAGCAACAATGACAACAACAACAACAACAAATAAAACAAGCCCAGACGTAACGCGTCAGCCTAGGAAGCGAGAGAATCTGAGCGACACTGGTTCGAATCACGTTACAGTCGCCAATATTTTCTTCCCTGTCCACTAGACTTTGAGTGGTGGTCTGGACGCTAGTCATTCGGATGAGACGATATACCGAGGTCCCGTGTGCACCATGCACTTGGCGCACGTAAAAAAAAAAACCCACGGCAACGAAAGGGCTGTCCCTGGCAAAATTCGGTAGCAAAGTCCACTTCGATAGGAAAAAAAAAAAAACTAAATGAAAAAAATGCACACAAACACAAGAAAAAAATACAAAAAAGGGGTGGCGCTCTCAGTGTAGCGACGCGCTCTCCCTGGCGAGAGCGGCCCGAATTTCACACAGAGAAACCTGTTGTGACAAAAAGAGAAATACAATACGATACAAGAAAAGAAAACAAGGTACACGAAAGTATGACAGACAATCACACAGAGAAACCTGTTGTGACAAAAAGAGAAATACAATACGATACAAGAAAAGAAAACAAGGTACACGAAAGTATGACAGACAAAACAAAGTGGAGAAAATGGCGTAAACATGGAAACAAAGAAACAAAGAAACGCAGGGCAAAGAAGAAGAAGAAGAAGAAGAAGAAGAAGAAGAAGAAGAAGAAGAAGAAAAACGAAGAAATACACGAATAACGAAAGGATAAAATAGAAAGGCAGACAGAAAGATATAAATTCGGAACGAAAGAAAGAGAGAATGAAAGAAAGAAAAAATAAAGCAAGAAAGAACGAACGAAAGAAAGAAGAAGAATGGAAGGAAGGATTAGCAACAGAACTCAAAGAAAATCATTGTTGCTTTGGGTTATATGGCAAAGTAAGAAGAAGAAGAAGAAGAAGAAGAAGAAGAAGAAGAAGAAGAAGAAGAAGAAGAAGAAGAAGAAGAAGAAGAAGAAGAAGAAGAAGAAGAAGAAGAAGAAGAACAACAACAACAACAACAACAACAACAACAACAACAACAACAACAACAACAACAACAAAGATTGAAAAGAAAAGAAAGAAAGAAAGAAAGAAAGAAAGAAAGAAAGAAAGAAAGAAAGAAAGAAAATTAAAAAAAAGAAAGAAAGAAAAAAAAAAAAAGAAACGGAGAAAGAAAAGGATATAAAAGAAAAAAAAGTAAGAAAGAAAAGAAAAGAATAGATAGAAAGAATAAAAGAAAAAAGAAAGGAAGGAAAGCAGGAAGGAAGGAAGCAACGAGAAGAAACAGAAAAAAAGACAAGAAAAAAAGAAAAAAACAACAACAAAACAACGTTTTGTTTGGCGTTATTTGGCGTAGATGGGGGGGCTCTCAAAAGGCCATGCTAAGTTGTCTCCCTTCTTCATCCCTGTCCAATATTCTGCTGTACCCTGACCTTCACAGCTATCAGGCAAAGATGGCAGAAGAGTAGAGGGGGGAAAACAACAACAGCAATCACCCCATAACCCCCCCACCCCACCCCCCCCGCACCCCCCCCCAAAAAAACAACAACAACAAAAAACAAAACAAACAAAAAAATAAAACACACCCAAAACAACAACAACAAACAAAACAACAACAACAGGAAAACAGTAAATGAGAGAAAGAAATAGACAAATACGTGTAAGGAGAAGAAAAAGAAGAAGAAAAACAACAACAGAATGAATAGACGACGTGAAAAAGGAAATTAAGAAATAGGAAATAAACTATAAAATATATATATATATATATATATATATATATATATATATATATAAGATAAAGAAGAAGGAGCAATAAGAGAATATATATTTAAAAAAAGAAGAAATAGATAAAAGAAGACAGAAAGAATGTCAGAAAAACAAGAATGAAAAAAATGAAGAACGGAAGAAATACAAAAGGAAGGAGGAAGCGGAAGAAAGAAAGAAAGAAAGAAAGGGATGAAGAAAAAGAAAAGAATAGAATATGTCTTTATTACCAAGTGTGCCGGGGTCACAAGGAATATTGATGGGTGGAGGGGGCGGGGGTGGGGGTGGGGGGGAGGGGGAGAGGGCATAGTACATAACAAGGTACGAACATAAATCGAAAATCATACAGAAATTAGTATACATATTTCTCCAGGTGGAGATAATAAAGTTATTCTTATCTTATCTTATCTTATCTTATCTTATACACATGCATATCAATACAAAAACTTTGTGCATACTCACACATGCACGCACTGCACACACACACACACACACACATGCACGCACGCGCGCACACACACACACACACACACGCACTCTCTCTCTCTCTCTCTCACACTCACACACACACACACACACACGCGTTTGAACAGAAACCACATATTACACGTGGATGGGGCTGGAAGGAAAACAAAATGGAAGTACCCTACATTCCATCCCTTTTTTATTGGAGAGAGAGAGAGAGTGAGTGAGAGAGAGAGTGAGAGAGAGAGAGAGACAGAGAGACACAGAGAGAGAAAGACAGACAGACACAGAGAGAGAGAGACAGACACAGAGAGAGAGACATAGAGAGAGACAGACAGACAGACAGAGACAGAGAGAGACAGAGACAGAGAGAGAGAGAGAGAGAGAGAGAGAGAGAGAGAGAGAGAGAGAGAGAGAGAGAGGGGATAAAGAGAAAAAAACGAGATGAAAAAAAAAAGACTGAAGAGGAGAGAGAGAGAGAGACAGAGAGAGAGAGAGAGAAATAAAAAGAAACAAGAGAAAGGATAGTAAGAAAGAATGACGGAGAGACAGATTGTGAATAAAAACATGTGAGAAAAAAAAAAATCTAAACAACGAAATAGACATAGAAAGACAGACAAAAAGACAAAAAAAGAGGAGAGGAACGAGAGACTGAATAATAATAATAATAATAAGAAGAAGAAGACGAAGAAGAAGAAGAAAAATAACAATGATAATAATAATATATTATGTAGAAATATGTAAACAAAAAGATAGAAAGAAAAGCTGGTCAGAAAAGGAAAAGAAACAAAGAAAGAAAAAGAAAGAATAAAATAAAGAAAAGTATAAAAAAAACACACAAAAAAGCCAGCAAAATCCCATTACTATCGCCCACGAGATACCTGGGGAGAAAGAAAATGTATGTGCATGCCAGAGTGCGTGTGCGTGTGCGTGTGCATGTACGCCCGTTCGTTCGTTCGTTCGTTCGTTCGCGCGCACACATACATACATATATACAAACAAGTAATCAAGCTCTGACAATTCACTGTCTATTCCCTGGGATATGTGCGTGCGTATGTTTGTACATTCCATACCCCCCTCTTATTCTCTGTCTCCCTCCCTATCTTTTTTTTCTCCTTACCATCCCCCCCCCTCTCTCTGTGTGTGTGTGTGTGTGTGTGTGTGTGTGTGTGTGTGTGTGTGTGTGTGTGTGTATGCGCGCCCGCGCCCGTGTGAGAGTGTAACCCCCTCTCTCTCTATCTGTGTGTGTGTGTGTGTGTGTGTGTGTGTGTGTGTGTGTGTGTGTGTGTGCGTGTGTACGTGTACCCCATCTCTCTCTGTGTGTGTGTGTGTGTGTGTGTGTGTGTGTGTGTGTGTGTGTGTGTTCAATGCTACATTTTAGCATTGCAAAACAGTAACGTCAACTCAAAAGCGGTAGGACGGTTGCAATATTTGTGAAGAATATAATCTAGTCTGAGATCTGCAACAATCCGCGGACAAAGAAAGCATGAAATGATATTCCGATTCATGCATGTCCTTGCACAACGGACAGTCAAGACACATATTTTTCTTTTAATTAATCAATATCTGTAACGACGTGTACGTAATTCAGAGACTCCTACTCTAAATCCGGTTATCATTTTTTGTTTGTCTGGCAGAGCAGCATTGCTTTAATCTAACTAAATACTGAGATGAACTAAACGCTTGCTTAAAAGATGAATAACATGTATAACAATCCTTTTAATATCAATCCGATTTGTCAGTAATGCACAAAAGAACCAGCCAATTTCTGCTTGAACTACTTAAAAAAAATCATTATACATTATTTACATCTTGATTTTCCAATACATACCCAAAATCCATATTTGTATAAAGTAAAAACAAACAGATCAAATTCCAATTATTTTACTTTCAACAATTAAGTGCAAGTAACATTCTAACTGCTTTCAGAGAAAAAAACGCTAATCTGATATTCTTGTTATCTTAACCAGTTTTTGATATTTTCGTTTATAATTATTTGAATATAAAGTGGATACCTTCCTGTTTCTCCATAAACTAGAATACTTCATGCTTTTGCACTTACATTTAACAGACACTTCAGGGTAAACAAATGTACTTTTGATGATCTGCTATCAATCCCCATCGAAAGACAGACAGACAGAGAGAGAGAGAGAGAGAGAGAGAGAGAGAGAGAGAGAGAGAGAGAGAGAGAGAGAGAGAGATTTAAAATGCAGACAGCTCCTTTGTGGGCTTTGGTCGATTTGTTTTCTTAAAAATTCGTAATTGTGAAAGAGGAAGAACAAATAACACTATATGCTAGTAGCAGCATACAATTTCCAATTTCATATTACATTAAAGCTATTTTCCTTTCTTGCAACGAAACCTTTCAAAGGGCTGCAACTCCCACGTTCACTCGAATGTACACGAGTGAGCTTTTACGTATATGACCGTTTTTACCCCGCCACGTAGGCAGCCATACTCTGCTTTCGGTGTTGTGTATGCTGGGTATGTTCTTGTTTCCATAACCCACCAAAGGCTGACACGGAGTACAGGATCTTTAACGTGTTTCTTTAACGTATTTCATCTTCTGCTTGCGTATACACACGAAAGGGGTTTAGGCACTAGCAGGTCTGTACATAAGTTGACCTGGGAGATCGGAAAAATCTCCACCCTTTACATACCATGCGCCGTCACCGAGATTCGAACCCGGGACCCTCACACTGAAAGTCCAACACTTTAACCACTCGGTTATTAAGCCCGTCAGATAGAGATGAAAAAACAAAGTGTATATATATATATATATATATATATATATATATATATATATATATATATATATGCACACATATATAAACACACACACACACACACACACACACACACAAACAGACACTATACACACAGTCACCCCAACGCTTCAACTTCAAACCCGACCACCCCCACTCCACCCCCACCCACTCCCAACCCCCAGTTCTTTTTTTTCTTTTTTTTTTTTTTTAATCTGAACCTTGGATAAAATGAAATGGCAGTTGGAATCGAAGTAATGTGTATGAACTCCCATTGCATATATTTTTTTGTTTTTGCTTTTGTTCGTTTTTTGTTTTTTTGGCTGTAAATCAAGAGCCCCCAAATTTGAGCAGTTATTGGAATTTCTCTTTGGTCTCTCGTTGTGCTTGATATTTTAAACGCATTTGTCAAATCACATCCGGAACGTAAATAAAAGATCAGAGAGATTTTCTCGACATCCCCACTTTCCTTTTGCATACATAAAACAACAATATGACTTTTAAGAGAGGAGATGGAAAGAGGGGAGATGGAAAGAGAGGAGATGGAAAGAGGGGAAGGAAGAGGGAGAGACAGAAGGGGGGGGGGGGGGGGGGGGGGGGGGGGGGCGTGGAGAATCAAATAGAGAGAGACCAGCCGCCGTGGCGAAGTGGTTAGCGTCGCGGACTGACGGCTGGGAGGACGCGGGTTCGAATCCCAGCGGAGGTGGGTTTTTCGGCCCGTGGCCGGCTCCTACCCAGAGTTGAGTGTGCTGTGGGCTTAAATGGGGAGACTGGGACCACGCAGTCCAGTGCCATCTACTTCAAGGATGCGTCTTTGGGTATGTTGCTCTAATTACCTGACCAACACTGCAAGTGTCTGTATCTCTTGGGTCTGGTTAACGCCGGGATATCATTATGACAGGAAGCGTAGAGTACAACCTTGTCACACAGTTCCAAACCAAAATGGACCTCCATAGCAACATCGCCATCCTCCTCCTCATCATCATCGGTATAAACGAAACAGTCTCAAAGTCTGTGGCCTTTCATGCCCTGCTCTCATGGTGACCTCAGTTTCGATACCCCTCAACTTCCGTGCTTGGGGTGAGTCCTGTCAATGTCGTCAGTGTCGGCGGATTCATGGGGGGCTGCTGTTGGAGGGACGTGGTGGCGGTCTCCACTCTGGGAGGGACGCTCACTCAGTCTGGGTCCGCGACTAAGCCATTATTGTCGTTAGTAGGGGGCCTAATAGGTGGTGTCCTAAGTACGTTGAATCAGAACAGGCACCACTGAACACCACCGAAGTGACTCAGCAGCAGTGCAGGGTCTCCTCTGGTGTGTGGCCTCCTGGCGACCTAACATCGATGGTTCCCTGCAGACTGCCGACGCTGGAACTGTGACGGACGAAATCGTGTGTGGCCGTGTGTGGGGGGATCTGAATGAGCGGCGTGGGAGTAATGCAACTGAAACGGTGCAGATGATGGGGCAGTAAAAAAGAATAAATAGAAAATAAAAAATAAATAAGAGAGAGAGAGAGAGAGAGAGAGAGAGAGAGAGAGAGAGAGAGAAACAGACAGACAGACAGACAGACAGACAGACACACACACACACACACACAGAGAGAGAGAGAGAGAGAGAGAGAGAGAGAGAGAGAGAGAGAGAGAGAGAGAGATACTCAGACATGCTTTAATTGTTGAGAGTGATATAGCTATGTGCACTGAAAAACGCCTTTTCATGAATTTACGTCCTTTCTACAAACAAACAAACAAACAAAGTTCTTTCCAAATCACCCGATCCTTCAAAGCGCATATTATATTGCACTTTGTTCCAAAAGAATTGATGAAGAAATGCCGTGTCTGGGGAAAACGATATCACATGCATCACACGCACATGCACACGCACGCACACTCAGGCACACAGACAGACAGACAGACACAGACAGACACACACACACACGTGTATATAACCTGTGCTAGTGACGGTAATGTATGTATGTGTGTGTGTGTGTGTGCGCGTGCGTGCGTGTGTGTGCGTAGTACAATACAATGAGTGCACAGAAAACACAAACACACACACACATACACACACACAAGCACACACACACAGACACACACACACACACACACACAAGCACACACACATACACTCACAGATACACACAGACATAAGCACACATTTGCATACTCACACACTCATACACAAACAAACTCAAGGACACAGACACACAGACACATACACAAATACGCACACACTCTCATACACACACGTTCAAGCACACACACACGCGCGCACTAACACACACACACACACACGCACGTATGCACACATGCACACAGACGCTCTCTCTTTCTATCTCACTCTCATACACACACACACGCACAGATACGCCCCACACATGTACATGTATACGGACACACACACACACACACACACACACACACACACACACACACTCCCACACACCCACACACACACACACATACACACACACACACACTAACACATACATACATATATTCATGCATCCACCCACTCACCCTCCCCACAGCCCAAACACACACACACGCACCCACACACACACACACACACACTCCCACACCCCGCCCCCCCCACACACACATTCATGCACCCACCCACTCACCCTCCCCACATCCCAAACACACACACCTACCCCCCCCCCCACACACACACACACACACGCACACACACACACAACACACACACACACACACACACAGACACACCCTCAACCAGTCTCCTGCACGATGAAGTTTTCAGTTTTCTCCCTGCAAGAGGAGAAAGAGGAAGTTAGAGGAGGGATGCAACACAAAGTTAATAAAGTATGGGCTCAACGCCATGTCCGTTGGGAGTTCAGGCGTGAATGATAATAACGGTATTAGCGGGCTTGTGATCATGTGAGAGGTAAAAGAGTTCAGTGACCCCCCTGGACACAGAATGAAATCTTTTAGGGGTAGCTGAATGGGACGAATATACCCCCCCCCCTCTCTCTCTCTCTCTCTCTCTCTCTCTCACCGCGATGTTTCTGGAACTTGGAAACTGATGACATCCCTCTCTCTCTCTCTCTGACTCACTGTCCTAGCCTTCTTTGAAAAATCTCCTTTGTTCAGTTGGTCTGTCTGTCTCTGTCCGTGTCTACCTCTCTGTCTCTGTCCGTGTCTCTCTCTGTCTCTGTCCCTGACTACCTCTCTGTGTCTCTGTCCGTGTCTCTCTCTGTCTCTGTCTCTCTCTGTCTCTGTCCCTGTCTACCTCTCTGTCTCTGTCCGTGTCTCTCTCTGTCTCTGTCCCTGACTTCCTCTCTGTGTCTCTGTCCCTGTCTCTCTCTGTCTCTGTCTCTCTCTCTGTCCGTGTCTCTCTCTGTCTCTGTCCCTGACTACCTCTCTGTGTCTCTGTCCGTGTCTCTCTCTGTCTCTGTCTCTCTCTCTGTCCGTGTCTCTCTCTGTCTCTGTCTCTCTCTCTGTCCGTGTCTCTCTCTGTCTCTGTCCCTGACTACCCCTCTGTCTGTCCGTGTCTCTCTCTGTCTCTGTCTCTCTCTGTCTCTGTCCGTGTCTCTGTCTCTCTCTGTCTCTGTTCCTGACAACCGCTCTGTCTCTGTCCGTGTGTCTCTCTGTCTCTGTCCGTGTCTCTCTATCTCTGTCCGTGTCTCTCTCTGTCTCTGTTCCTGACAACCCCTCTGTCTCTGTCCGTGTCTCTCTCTGTCTCTGTGTCTTTCTCTGTCTCTGTCCGTGTCTCTCTCTGTCTCTGTCCGTGTCTCTGTCCCTGACTACCTCTCTGTCTCTTTCCCTGACTACCTCTCTGTCTCTGTCTCTCTCTGTCTCTGTCCGTTTCTCTCTCTGTCTCTGTCCGTGTCTCTCTCTGTCTCTGTCTCTGTCCGTGTTTCTCTGTGTTTCTGTCCGTGTCTCTTTCTGTCTCTTTTCCTGACTACCTGACTACCTCTCTGTCTCTGTCCGTGTCTCTCTGTCTCTGTCCGTGTCTCTGTCTCTCTCTGCTCCTGACAACCCCTCTGTCTCTGTCCGTGTCTCTCTCTGTCTCTGTCCGTGTGTCTCTGTCTGTCTCTGTCCGTGTCTGTCTCTGTCCGTGTGTCTCTCTGTCTCTGTCTGTCTCTGTCCGTGTCTGTCTCTGTCCGTGTCTCTCTCTGTCTCTGTCCCACCCTCTCTCTCTTCCTCTCTGCTCTCACATTTCTCTCTTTCTCTCAGCTCTGACTGTCTGTCTGTCTGTCTGTCCGACTCTTATTTTATTCTATTTCCATACTTTTGGACATGGAAATTTTGTGATGATATTAAAGTTCACTTACCCCCTTCATGGGGGGGGGGGGGATGCTGGGGGATGGGGGCGGGGAAGGGTAGGGGGATGTGGGGCGGCATGGCCTGAGGTATAAACCATTCGCATTGGCATTCTCTTCCTGTCTATCATTCCCTTCCGTTCTCTAATTCTCTCTATCACTCGTTTTATCCGCTCCTTTTATTTCTTTGTCTGTCTCTCTGTCAACTCCACATCTCCCTCTCTGTTTCTCTCTGTGTGACTGCGTCTCTCTGTCTGTCTCTCTGTGTGACTGTGTCTCTGTCTCTGTGTGTGTCTCTCTGGCTCTCTCTGTCTTTCTTTCTTTCTCTCTCTCTCTCTCTCTCTTTCTTCCTCCCTACTGTCTTTTTCTCTCCTTCCCTCAGCTCTGATGGCCTTTCTTGAACATCTCTCTCTCCCTTCCCCACCTTTGTCTGTCTCTCTTTCTTTTGCTATCATGTTTCCCACACTCTACCCCCACTTCCACACCTCTCTCTGTCTCTTTCTCTCTCTCCTCTCTCTCTCCCTCTTTCTCTCCCTTCCCCACCTCTGTCTGTCTGTCTCTCTTTCTTTCTATCTATCTTCTCTCCCATCCCCACCCCTTCCACACCTCTCTCTCCCCCAACTTTCTCTCTCTCCTCTCTTTTTCTCCCTTCCCCACCTCTGTCTCTCAGTCAGTCTGTCAGTCTGTCTGTCTCTCCTTCTCCCGCCCAGTTCCCCCCCCCCTCCCCCCCGTCTCGTCTCATTCCCAGTATTTATTCACTGATTTGTCCATTTCTTGGTTTTGGACATGAAAATATCAAACCATCTGAATTTGCATTTCCCCTCTGTCTCTCACTCTCTTTCATTCTCTACTTCTCTAATACTGGTTCGACCTTCTCTTTCGCAAACCCCTGTTCCCCTGTCTCCCTGCGTGCATGCGTGCGTGCGTGCGTGCGTGCACTCTCTCTCTCTCTCTACCTCCCGCCCTGTGTCTCTCTTGATAACTCTCCCTCTCTCTCCACCGCCCCTCTCTCTCCGCCATCTCTCTCGTCCTCTCTCTCCCTCCCTCTCTTTTCCCGCTCTCTCCCTCCTCGCTTCCGTCCTCTCTCTCGCCCCCTCTCTCCTCCTCCTCTCTCTCTTTCCCTCTCCCTCTCTCCTCCTCCTCTTTCCCCTATCACTTTCCCTCTCTCTCTCTCCTCCTCTCTCCCTCTCTTTCCCCTCCCTCTTTCCCTCCCTCTCTCTCTCCTCCTCCTCTCTCTCGCCCTCTCTCTCTTAAAAATAAACCCAATCACAAATTCTGAACATCTCCGGGCTACGAGGAAGTGCAATCCATTCCAAAGACTCCTGGGGACTGAAACAAAGAGTCGGGGTGCCCCCGCACACCCCCCCCCCCCCCAGCCTCCCACAAGGCTTCCTACCCCCCCCCCCCCCAAACCCTCCCAACACCCCCCTACAACAACCGTCAGGAGTCCGTGGCAGGGTTTCTTTTCTTTTTCTTTTTTTTAATCACGTGACCCGGGTCAGATCATTTCCGGTCCAGAGCATTGTGGGCAATGACACCCGCTCAAAAGAGCGCAACGCCCTGGTGACCACGCTCGTTTGATCGTCCAGCTTGCGCGGTGATGATGAAACACACACACACACACACACACACACACACACACACTCATACACACACAGACACA
This sequence comes from Babylonia areolata, assembly GCF_041734735.1. Taxonomy (NCBI): domain Eukaryota; kingdom Metazoa; phylum Mollusca; class Gastropoda; order Neogastropoda; family Buccinidae; genus Babylonia; species Babylonia areolata. Next base: position 32,231,227 of record NC_134885.1, read on the forward strand.
GGCACAGGCACACAACAACAAAAACAAAAAAAACAAAGCAACAATAACAACAAACCACCCCCAAAACACACAAAAAAGCAACAGCAGCTGCAGCAACAACAAAAAAAGTCGGGTTGGGGGTGGTGGTGGGGGGTGGGGGTGGGGGGGTGGGTGGTGGTGGTGCGGGGGCTCGGCGATGGGAACCAAACATTTCCAGCAACAGAAGAAAGAGAATGTCTGCTGAATCTTTATTATCATTATTATTATTATTATTTTTTTTTTACAAAAAAAAAAAAAAAAAAAAAAAAAAAATGGCACAGAGAGATGATCTGTCCTCAAGGTATGTATCCTGCAACCAATCGTTAAATGCCATATAATATCATCACACAAAGATGACAAGTCCACAATAATTCACAACATGTATGTAGCCTACAACCAATCACCAAAAGGAATAATATCTTACCTGTCCACAGGTCACACCAGGTATGTATCCTACAACCATTCACCCAATACCATCATATCATCACAGAGAGATGACCTGTCCGCAATTCACACCAGGTATGTAGCCTTCAACCAATCACCTAATGTCATCATATCGTCACAGAGAGATGACCTGTCCGCAATTCACACCAGGTATGTAGCCTTCAACCATTCACCCAATACCATCATATCGTCACAGAGAGATGACCTGTCCGCAATTCACACCAGGTATGTAGCCTATAACCATTCACCCAATACCATCATATCATCACAGAGAGATGACCTGTCCGCAATTCACACCAGGTATGTAGCCTACAACCATTCACCCAATACCATCATATCATCACAGAGAGATGACCTGTCCGCAATTCACACCAGGTATGTAGCCTTCAACCAATCACCCAATACCATCATATCATCACAGAGAGATGACCTGTCCCGCAATTCACACCAGGTATGTATCCTACAACCATTCACCCAATACCATCATATCATCACAGAGAGATGACCTGTCCGCAATTCACACCAGGTATGTATCCTACAACCATTCACCCAATACCATCATATCATCACAGAGAGATGACCTGTCCGCAATTCACACCAGGTATGTATCCTACAACCATTCACCCAATACCATCATATCATCACAGAGAGATGACCTGTCCGCAATTCACACCAGGTATGTATCCTACAACCATTCACCCAATACCATCATATCATCACAGATAGATGACCTGTCCGCAATTCACACCAGGTATGTAGCCTACAACCAATCACCCAATACCATCATATCATCACAGAGAGATGACCTGTCCCGCAATTCACACCAGGTATGTATCCTACAACCATTCACCCAATACCATCATATCATCACAGATAGATGACCTGTCCGCAATTCACACCAGGTATGTAGCCTACAACCATTCACCCAATACCATCATATCATCACAGAGAGATGACCTGTCCGCAATTCACACCATGTATGTATCCTACAACCATTCACCCAATACCATCATATCATCACAGAGAGATGACCTGTCCGCAATTCACACCAGGTATGTATCCTACAACCATTCACCCAATACCATCATATCATCACAGAGAGATGACCTGTCCGCAATTCACACCAGGTATGTAGCCTTCAACCAATCACCTAATGCCATCATATCATCACAGAGAGATGACCTGTCCGCAATTCACACCAGGTATGTATGCTACAACCAATCACCTAATGGCATAATATCATCACAGACAGATGACCTGTCCGCAATTAACACCAGGTATGTAGCCTACAACCATTCACCCAATGCCATAATATCATCACAGAGAGATGACCTGTCCGCAATTCACACCAGGTATGTAGCCTTCAACCAATCACCTAATGCCATAATATCATCACAGAGAAATGACCTGTCCGCAATTCAATTAACGCCAGATATGTAGCCTACAACCAATCACTTAATATCATCATATCATCATAGAGAGATGACCTGTCCGCAATTCATACCAGGTATGTAGCCTTCAACCAATCACCTAATGTTATCATATCATCACAGGGAAATGATCTGTCCTCAAGATATCTATCTTGGAGCCAACCGCTTAA
>NC_134885.1:32238288-32250788 GCF_041734735.1 Babylonia areolata
ATTTACATATCTACACGGACGGCTCACTATTAGACAATGGCCAAGCAGGTTCAGATTTCGTTATACCAGAACTGAAAACGGAAAGATCATACTATATTGGTAAAAATCGTTCAATATTCACTGCTGAACTTATTGCTGTTCTTTTGGCACTAAATCATATTCTTGATCTTCCAATTTGCTTTCTACAAGTCTTGTTTTGCGTTGATTCCAAATCTGTATTATGTGCTTTAAACTCTTCAAATTGTAAGGACAAATCCAAAATCACAATAGAAATCAGCCACATTTTACATCTTTTAAGCTTAAAAGGAACACATATTACGTTTTCCTGGGTTCCTTCACATCTAGGTATTCTCTACAATGAATGGGCTGACAGGGCTGCAAGAAAAGGTGCAAAAAACGAACAGGGAACCATAGAACTTTATGTGCCTCTGTCTGTACAAGAGGGTTATCGAATACTAGAAAAAACATCGTGGAACAAAGTCAGAGAATTATACCAGGAAAACGGCAAAGCTTTAAACCATAGTGTAATTAATATTCAACAACCGGGAACTATCAATCAGTCAAATACATACAGTAATTTAATACGATTAAGGCAGATTCACACATTATCGAACATGATAAAACTGAACGCTTTTATAACTAAGTTCAGCAAAGATGTCAGATGCATATGTGGAGAACATATTTCTGGCAACCATGTCAGAATCTAAAATGTTTTTTGCCAGACTTCACCAAAAGTTCTTTTGAATGTGTCATTAACAATTCCAATATGTTATTTGTTATTGCAGAAGGTTTGCTGCGTAGTCCTATAGGACATTTGTTATAGTTGTTATAATTCTTTGAGATTGGTGTTTATAACGTTTCCATTTTCCCAAGCGTTGTCTCTCCCTATTCACCCTCCACACACTTTTACCCCTCCCCTCCCACAACCCATACCCCCACGGTTTTTTTTCCTCGTCTACTATCACTTCAAGTGGAAAGACGTTAAACTGAAGACAACACACAACACACACACACACACACACACACACACCCACACACACACACACACACACCGACCCCACGCCACCCAAACCACCACACGTCACAACATACTACACAACATCAACTTTCACCACACCACACCACACACCACTACACCATACCGTACCAGACGCACTACCCTAACTTACACCTTTAATGCAGCACTCACTCATTCACTCACTCACTCACTCACTCACTCACTCACCCACACACCCACCCACTCACTCACTCACCCACCCACCACTCACCCACTCACTCACTCACTCACCCACCCACCCACCCACCCACTCACTCACTCACCCACCCACCCACTCACTCACTCACTCACCCACCCACCCACCCACTCAGTCACCCACTCAGTCACCCACCCTTCAGTAAGGGGATTTGGCCTTTATCTGAATAAAAAATCGTTATCGTTATCGTTATCACTCACCCACCCACCCACCCACCCACCCATCCACTCCTTGGCTCACTGACTCACCCACTCACTCACTCACCCACCCACCCACTCACTCACTCAACCACCCACCCACCCACTCACTCACTCACTCACCCACTCACCCACCCACCCACCCACTCACTGACTCACTGACTCACCCTGCACCAGTAAGGGAAGAACTCTGGGGAGGTGGATGAGACAGAGCCGTCAGTGCCCAGCAGGATGATGCTGCAGTAGCAGAGGATGCAGCCGACGATGATGACGTTGTTCATGTTGGGGCTGGACATTTTGATGAACCTGACCCGTGCAACATCATCATCATCATCATCATCATTACCACGTGTTTCACCACAACATCACATCACCACCACCACGTGGCTCACCATAACATCACATCACCACACCACGTGTGTGTGTGTGTGTGATTGAGTGTGTGTGTGTGTGTGTGGGAGGGAGCGTGGGGGTGGTGAGGGGAGGATGGGGTGCCGGGGGTGAGAGAGAAAGAGAGAGAGTGAGAGAGAGAGACAGAGAGTGAATGAGTGAATGAGTGTGTGTGTGTGTGTGTGTGTGTGTGTGTGTGTGTGTGTGTGTGTGTGTGTGTGTGTGTGTGTGCGTGCGTGTGTGTCTGTGTCTGTGTCTGTGTTTGTATGTGTGTAAGGGGCCCACACTGAAATTGAAGAAGAAGAAGCAGAAGAACAAGAACAAGTTCAAGAAGAAGAACAGCAACAACAAGAACACGAAAATCGAGAATGATAAGAACAAGAAGAAGTAGAACAGTAAGAACAAGAACACCACCACCACCACCACCACCACGAAGAACAACCACAAGGAGAAGTAACTCTCTGACCTGTGGCGGCGGAAGTGGATGTTGAGGCCCAGGAAGCAGCAGGCCATGATGATTCCCGTGGAAGCCAGGGCCACCATGGACAGGTAGACAGGCGTCGACACGTGTCGGAACACCTCGTACTGCACCGTCCGGTCCTTAGGAGGCCTGTCGTCTTCTGCAGACATGTACAGCAGTATATCAAAGCTTGTGTCGTGTCAAGTTGAGTTGCATTGCATTGTGCTGTATTGTATTGTATTGTATTGTATTTTACTGTATTGTGTTGTATTACCAAGGTGACAGGTTGTCCGACAATGGACAGAAGCCATCCAGCCATGGCGGTGACGGGCACATCCGTTGTACGCACTTATGTCGTGCCAAGTTGAGTTGTATTGCATTGTACTGTATTGCATTGTATTCTACTGTATTGTGTTGTATTGCCAAGGTGACAGGTTGTCCGACAATGGACAGGAGCCATTCAGCCATGGCGGTGACAGACACATCCGTTGTACGCGCTTGTGTCGTGTCAAGTTGTGTAGTATTGCATTATACTGTATTGTATTTGACTGATTTCTATTGTATTGACAAAGAGATAGGTTGTCCGACAATGGACAGGAGCCATCCCGCCATGGTGGTGACAGACACATCCGTTGTACGTACTTCACCGCGCCTGGAATTTTTTCCCACACCTTTTTCCCCAGAGAAATACGAGCAATGGTGCAAGTTTGTTTTTGCTGTGATTTAATCGCTTTAAGTCAATGACAGTTCAGTGTGCTGAAAAAAAGCCATATGGTCACTAAACGTCAACACAGTTTCTTTCGAAAATGTTAACCCATAATGTTGTCAGCGTTTTATTAAGCCTTGTACTGGAGGAAGGTGGCAGAATGGTTAAGACGCTCATCTACCGAAACAAAGCAAAGAGTCCGTGAGAGTCTGGGTTCGAATCCCGCTCTCGCCCTTTCTCCCAAATTTGACTGAAAAATTAAACTGAGCGTCCAGTCATTCGGATAAGACGCTAAACCGATGTCTCGTGAGCAGCATGCACTTGGCGCACTGAAAAAATGAACCAATGGCAACGAGAGTGTCGCTCTCTGGCAACATTTTGTCAAAAAAACAAAACAAAACAAAACAACCAAAAAAACCCACTCCAATAGGTAAACAGATAAATATGCAAACACTAAAGGCCTGACCAAGGGCGTTAGGGTATACTGCTGGTCAGGCATCTGCCTAGCAGATGTGGTGTGGAGTATGATTATGGATTTTTCCGAACGCAGTGACGCCTCCTTGAGAAACCGAAACTGAAACTCTGACACTGAAACATAGTAAGAGGGAACGGAGTGACATTTCGTACCGGGAGTCCACCCCTCTTCAGACAGCCAGGACTTCCCCGGCCAAACCCAGAATTCCCATCTGGAGCCTCAGCCATTCCCCCTTCCCTACTCCCTTGGAACTTTGTGGAGTGATGGCCTAGAGGTAACGCGTCCGTCTAGGAAGCGAGAGAATCTGAGCGGGCTGGTTCGAATCACGGCTCATCCGCCGATACTTTATCCCCCTCCACTAGACCTTGTGGTCTGGACGCTAGTCATTCGGATGAGACAATAATCCGAGGTCCCGTGTGCAGCATGCACTTAGCGCACGTAAAAGAACCCACGGCAACAAAAGGGTTGTTCCTGGCAAAATTCTGTAGAAAAATCCACATCGATATGGAAAACAAATAAATCTGCACGTAGGAAAAAAAAGAGAAAAAAAAGGGGGTGACGCTTTAGTGTAGCGGACGCACTCTCCCTGGGGAAGAGCAGCCCGAATTTCATACAGAGAAATCTGTTGTGATAAAAAAAAGAAGAAAAGAAATACAATACAAATACAAATACTTGACACATCCTACCGGAACGTCAGATATAACTCCAACCAGGGCAAGCATCAAGGCAGGACTCACCCCCTAAAGCAACGCAAACTTCGCCGACTCGAAACCCAAGCCCTGAAAATGTTGACCTTAAATTTAGTTTTCCTTTTGTGCCAACAGGTCGTAAATTGTCAATCTACCGGTGTGACGTGTGTGACAAAAGACTGTTATTTGCGCATCGGCCTGTTCGGCCACAATTTACGACCGAACATGCATCAGAGTGAGAAATATGTCTGTTCATTCTTGTATTTTGTTTTGTTTTATTTTTAAGTTAAGATATATCACATGTGGAGTGAATGTGTGAAACGACAGATGCAATGTTTTTTGTATTCATGTCTTAGTAGGCACATATCTTATATCTGTTGTTCTTTTACACCATGATTCCATGTTGAGTACTGGTCTGGGTTGCGATACTGTATCTGGCCTAATTTTCGCTTTTGATGTTATGAAAATATTCTGATTTTGTCTGTTTTATGAAAACAGTGAACACACACAAGAAACAAACAAACAACAACAACAACAATCCCATCCCCCCAAAAAACAAACAACAAAAACAAACAAACAAACAAGCAAACAACAACAAGAAAAACAAAGAAAAAAAGAAAAGAAGAGAAAGGATCGTAAAAAAAACTGAGAAAAGAAAAAGAAAGAAAGAAAACGATGATGTATAAAAACAGCACGAAGAGACGTAGAAAAGGGAATATAAGAAATGAAATAAACTAAACATGAAAAGTAAAGGGGAAAAAAGAAGAATAAACACGAAAAAAAGGGGAAGGGAAAGAGACTGGTGCAGAGGAAAAAACAAAAACCAACAGAAAATGCCTTCTCAAAGATTCTGAATAATATAGAAAAGAAAGAAAGAAAGAAAGACAGAAAGAAAGAAACAAAGAAGAAGAAAAAAGAAAGAAAGAAAGATGAAGAAGAAGAAGAAGAAGAAGAAGAAGAAGAAGAAGAAGAAGAAGAAGAAGAAGAAGAAGAAGAAGAAGAAGAAGAAGAAGAAGAAGAAGAAGAAGAAGAAGAAGAAATTCCACAGCTCCTTTTCGTTCCTTGATGCCGTTTCTTGTTTTCGCTCAGCTCAGTGACTGTTTACCAAACGCTGTTCAAGATAGATGAGGCACTCAAAGGATACATGAAACGCCACCCCCTCAATCTTTACCTTATTCTTTGGGCATCCATGTGTTTACAACAGGAAGACCATATGCATTAGAGACTGACTGAATGACACAGGAAACGAATGATGAGCGCCAAAAAGGCATCTCTCAGTCGGCTTTACCAAGGCAGGCAGCCTGTTGTGCATATGACTGTGTTTTGTAAAGGGCTTGGAGCTTGGTCTCTGACCGAGGATAGGCGCTGTATAAACATCCATCATCATCACCACCACCACCACCACAACCATCATCATCTTCATCATCACCACCACCACCACCACCACCATCATCATCATCATCATCAGCATCACCATCATTATCATCATCATCATCACCACCACCACCACCACCATCGTCATCATCATCACCATCATCATCATCATCACCATCAGCATCATCACCACCACCACCATCATCATCATCATCATCACCATCAGCATCATCATCATCATCACCATCAGCATCACCATCATCATCATCACCATCACTACCACCACCACCACCACCATCATCATCATCATCGTCATCATCATCATCATCACCATCATTATCATCATCATCATCACCACCACCACCACCACCATCGTCATCATCATCACCATCATCATCATCATCACCATCAGCATCACCACCACCACCACCACCATCATCATCATCATCATCACCATCAGCATCATCATCATCACCATCATCATCATCACCATCACCACCACCACCATCATCATCATCACCACCACCACCACCACCACCATATCAAAAATGTCAGCAGGGCAAGGCAAGGAAAGGAAGGTGATGGAGGTGGGGTCAGGGCGGGAAATGAGGCTGGAGGATGATTTTCAGTTTCAAGAAGGCGTCATTGCGTTCGGACAAATCCATAAAATCCATATACGCTACACCACAACTGCTAGGACAGATGCCTGACCGGCAGCATAACCCAACGTGCTTAGTCAGGTGCATGTAAAATATCTGTGTACCTAATGGGGTGGAGTTCTGACAGAGGGCAAGCTTTTTGTTGCCATGGGTTCTTTGTCAGTGCGCCATGTGAGTGCTGCACACGGAACCTCATCCGAACGACTACGAGCTCAGTTTGATTTTTCCAGTCAAACTTGGGGCAAAGGAGGAGAGCGGGAATCGAAATCAAACCCTCACGGACACTGTATCGGCAAGTAAGAGTTTTAAACCATTCTGCCACCTTCCTCCTAAAAAAAAGCATTGGCTGATAACTAAGCGCCAAGTCATTCAGATGAAACGATAAACCGAGGTCTGGTGTTGCAGCACGTACTTGGGGCACTGAATTCAAAAGCGGAAGTCTAAAACACACCCAAAAGACCGGTTCGTTAGCTGTGAGCTAATGCTTTGAAAGACAAAATCCAAAACACTACCGAAACACTGGTTCGTTAGTTTCGAGTGAACATTTTGAAACAGCAACTCCTGCAAAAAGACGCCGCAGTCCGCTAACAGTTTTGCCTGCCAACATAGCTGGGTAAAAAAAACACCAAACAAAACGATCATACACGTAAAACGTTGCATTTTCTGTCTGAGTGTGGATGTATGCATGACTGAAGCGTGACTAAATGACACAGGAAACGAATGATGAGCGCCCAAAATGACAGCCGTCAGTCAGCTCTAGCCAGGAAGGCAGCCCGGTGTGCAAATGGCCCCGTGTTTGCAAAGCGTTTAGAAATAATTAGTCTCCGACCGAGGACAGGCACTTTGTAAGTATCCACATCGTTACGATTATCATGATCATCGTAGTTTCTGTCCAAAACAACAAGAGCAGAAACTGACCACTGCTCAACAGTATGTAAAATGGAGCATTGATTAAAGTCGGAAGCAATGGGAAGGCGGGCTTACGTTTCTTTTCCCCCCCCTTTTTTATAACCAGACGGATAAGTGGGCAATGTCCTGGAAGGTACGTTATGGGTTGAAAAATATATATATAAAAAAAAGCATGTGAGGTGATTAGGGGAGAAGAGGACTGAGAGGTGCAGATGGTGGGTGGTGGTGAAGTGAGGTAAGAAGTTGGCAGTGTGTGTGTGTGTGTGTGTGTGTGTGTGTGGAGGGGGGGGGGATTCAGCAGAGGGGGTGTCGGGTTATTGTAAAGGGGTGGACAGGCTGGCAGGATGGTGAAAGAGCAATTGATGGCTTGGAACGCTGAAGTTTTAAAGTGCTCTTCATCGGTCCCTGTCCTCCACCACCACCACCACCTTCCTTCCCCTCCCCCCCCCCATCTCTCCCTTTTGTCAACCTTTCTGCCTGTCTGTCTATATGTCTGATCAAGCGTCCCTCGCGTGCTCTCATCTTGTCTGCGTGTCCAGCCCCAATATATAGCACACTCAGACCCTGTCTGTCTCCATGTCCCATCTCCCCCTTTGTCGACCTGCCTGCCTGCCTGTCTCGTCTGTCTGTTCCAGCGTCCCTCTCTTGCACTGTTGTCTGTGTGTCTCTAGCCCCAATGCCTCCATACAGTCAGAGCCTGTCTGTGTTAATGTCCTGTTTCGGCCTGCCTGTCTGTCTGTCTGTCTGTCTACCTGTCTGTTCCAGCGTCCCTTTCCTTGCTTTCCTAGTCTGTGTGTCACCAACCCCAGTCTCTCCACACTGCCAGAGCCTGTCTGTGTTCATGTCCCATCTCCTCCCTTTGTCGACCTGTCTGTCTGTCTGTCTGTCTGTCCCAGCGTCCCTCTCTTGCTCTCATCTCTGTGTGTTCCCAGACCCAATCTCTCCACACTGTCAGAGCCTATCCTGTCTTCATGTCGACCTGCCTGCCTGCCTGTCTGTCTTGCTGTCTGTTCCAGCGTCCCCTTTCTTTGTGTGTCCCCAGCCCCAATATATACTACACTATCAGACCTTGTCTGTGTTCAGGTTCCATTTGCCCCTTTGCCGACATGTCTGTGTGCCTGTCTCGTCTGTCCCAGAGTCCCTCTCTTGCACTGTTGTCTGTGTGTCTTTAGCCCCAATGTCTCCATACAGTCAGAGCCTATTTCGGCCTGCCTGTCTGCTTGTCTGTCTGTCTGTCTACCTGTCTGTTCCAGCGTCCCTTACCTTGCTTTCTTAGTCTGTATGTTCCTGGCCCCAGTAATATCCACGCTGTAAGAGCTTGTCTGTGTTAATGTCCCACCCCTCCTTTTGTCGACCTGTCTGTCTGTCTGTCTGCTCTAGCGTCCCTCTCTTCGTCTCTTGTCTGTGTCTCTAGCCCCAATGTCTCCATACAGTCAGAGCCTATCCTGTCTTCATGTCCCATCCCCCCCTTTCTCGACCTGTCTGTCTGTCTGTCTGTCTCGTCTGTTCCAGCGTCCCTCTCTTGCACTGTTGTCTTTGTGTCTCTAGCCCCAATGTCTCCATACAGTCAGAGCCTGTCTGTGTTAATGTCGGCCTGCCTGTCTGTCTACCTGTCTGTTCCAGCGTCCCTTTCCTTGCTTTCCTAGTCTGTGTGTCACCAACCCCAGTCTCTCCACACTGCCAGAGCTTGTCTGTGTTAATGTCCCATCCCTCCTTTTGTCGACCTGTCTGTCTGTCTGTCCCAGCGTCCCTCTCTTGCTCTCTTCTCTGTGTGTTCCCAGACCCAATCTCTCCACACTGTCAGAGCCTATCTTGTCTTCATGTCGACCTGCCTGCCTGCCTGTCTGTCTTGCTGACTGTTCCAGCGTCCCCTTTCTTTGTCTGTGTGTCCCCAGCCCCAATATATACCACACTATCAGACCTTGTCTGTGTTCAGGTTCCATTTGCCCCTTTGCCGACCTGTCTGTCTGTCTGTCTGGCCTGTCAGTCAGTGTGCCTGTCTCGTCTATCGCAGAGTCCCTCTCTTGCACTGTTGCCTGTGTGTCTCTAGCCCCAATGTCTCCATACGGTCAGAGCCTGTCTGTGTTAATGTCCCATCTCCTCCCTGTTTCGGCCTGCCTGCCTGCCTGCCTGTCTGTCTCGCTGTCTACCTAATGTCCCAGCGTCCCTCTCTTGCTCTCTTTGTCTGTGTGTCTCGAGGCCCAGTCTCTCCACCCTGTCAGAGAGAGACTGTCTGTCTTCATGTCCCACTTCACTGTCCCTATAATTATTATTATCTCTTGAGCCTTCTCTCGCTACAGCTCTGACCCTCTCCCTGCAATATGTATGTATGTATGTATGTGTGTACACACACAGACACACACAGACACAGACACACACACACACACACACACACACACACACACACACACACACACACACACACACACACAAAGCGACACACCTCTAGAACACACTAAAAACAACAACCCCCCCAAAAAAAAAAAAAAACCCAACAACAACAGGCGCTGCCAAACAGCACTGACAGTAGGAACAAAGCGCAGGGTCTCCTCTGGTGTGTTGCCCCCAATGGCAGCCCACCGTCGCTAGCCTGGTGCTGAGAGACCTGCTACTGAACCAATCCAGCTCGGTTGTGACTGTTTTTAATAAAGGGCAGGCAATTCTGAACGCGAAGCAGCATAGGGAGTAAAAATAATGCCATGCCACTGCACTGAAACAGTGCACAATATAAGACAGCATGTGGTGGAGGGGAGAAGAGCGGGGGAGGGGGAGTAAGGAAGAAATCGAAGATTTTCAGTCATATGTGAAAACGCACCAACATTAAAGAGCAGGACCATCACCAACAACATGGTGGGGGGGGGGGCGGGGGGGGGGGGGGGGGGGGCAATCACGTTTACTGCCCTCTTTCACCGTTTCAAAATTTTACGGGTCCGTGTGCCCGAAAGAGGGTAATTGTCTTGAAGGCGTGCACTGAAGCGATTTAGCACGTGCAAGGATGGAAGGGAAAGTGTTACGGAGGCAAGGGAGTGAGTGAGTGAGGGGGGGTGGGGGGTGGGGAGAGAAGGGAGATAGGGGGAGTAGAGGGGTGGGTGTAATGTACAGAGTGAGGTGGAGGCAGGCAGGGTGATAACGAAAATTCGATGCGAAACTTGAGATGGTAGAGGGTGAAATGAAAGAGACTGGTTTGGTTTGGTCCGGTGAAGAAGCCTGGTATGAGTGGTGGTGTTGTAGATGAGAGAACTGAATAAATAAGTTTTATTTTCTGAGGGTAGTACATAAGCAAAATAAATCCTTTTTTTTCCATGCAGCCCCCCAAAGGGGAAACAGTGACCTAAACACAGGGGGGGGGGAATCATTACATCAGTTACAACATGAATATTATAGTCATGGATACATGAATGGTAATTTGACATTTACTACACTAAACAGAGGAGAATAAGGTGAGACGTCTAAGGGGACAGATAGAGAGAGACACAGAGAGAGACAGAGAGAGAGAGAGAGAGAGAGAGAGAGAGAGAGGAAAAAAAGAAAAACCAAATTGATAAACACCCAAACAAAGATAGAGAGAGAGGGGGGGGAGAGAGAGAGAGAGACAGAGAGAGACAGAATAGAAAAGCCAAACTGATAAATACCCAAACAACAGAGTGAGAGAGAGAGGGAGAGAGAGAGAGAGAGAGAGAGAGAGAGGGGGGGGGGTGGAGAGAGAGAGAGAGGGAGAGAGAGAGAGAGGGAAGAGAGAGAGAGAGGGGAGAGAGAGAAGAGAGAGAGAGAGGAGAGAGAGAGAGAGGAGGGGGGGGGAGAGAGAGAGAGGGGGGAGGAGATATTTGTTGATGTACACCGCTAACGTCACTCAAGATGTCATCTCTCTCTTTCCTTTTGTTGTCTCATTTCTCTGTCTGTCTGTCTCTTGTTTCTCACCCCCCCCACCCCCACGCCTCCCACCCTCGCTTCCCCGCCTCCTCCTGTAATCTGGTTTCAGCTGTCTTGACCTTAACACCTTCATACCAAACGGAGCATTACGCACAGTTTCAGTTCAGTTTCAGTTTTTTTCAAGGAGGCGTCACAGCGTTCGGACAAATCCATATACGCCACACCACATCTGCTTAGCTAGATGCCTGACCAGAAGCATAACCCATCACGTTTAGTCAGACCTTGAGTGCAAACATACAGTATTTGTGTACCTATCCATGTAGAGTTTTCAGTTCAACAGAAATTCACCAGAGGACAGCACTCTCGTTGCCATAGGTTCTTTTTTTTTAATGCGCCAAGTGCATACTGCACACGGGACCTCGGTTTTGTCGTCTCATCCGAACGACCAGACGCTCAGTTCGATTCTCCAGTCAAACGTGGAAGAAAGGGCGAGAGCGGGATTCGAACCCGTACCTTCACGGACTCTGTATTGGCAGATGAGGGTCTTCACCACTCTACCACCCTCCTCCCATTACGCACGGAAATGCAGCCGTTGAAATGCAGCATTGTTCGGTCACGTGGCAGGCAACAGAAGGGTAGATAGGGGAGGCGGGTGGGCGTGGGGGGGGGGGGGTTGTTACAGTGAGCCATGATGGCTGGAGTGTTTTAAAGAAGAGTCGAGGCAATGAGGAAAAAGACAAGCATTACACACACAGAGACACAAACACACAGACACACACAGAGACACACACACACACATGCGCGCGCGCGCACACACACACACACACACACACACAAAAGAAAGAAATAAACGAAAAAGAAACTCCCTTCACCCTCTCCCACACATCCCAATCTCCTAAGAAAAGAAAAGAAAAACAAACAAACAAAGAACAACAACAACAACACATACACACACACACACACACACACACACACACACACACACACACACACACACACACACACAACAAGGTCGACATTATATGGAGCAATATCAATATGGAAACCTATGGCTTACTGTCGTCAATATTTCAGATTTCACGCATCTTTTCATCCGTGACCCAAATGAGAGAATGATATCTCTGAACGAGTGTCTACTTTACTTGAAAAGGAAAAAAAAAGTTGGTTAATAGATGGGTAAATGAATGTGTTTTTTTTCAAAGTTCCTTTTTGGGAGGGGTGACAGAGAGGCTAGGGTAGACTTGGAAAAGACCTTGTGATAGAGATGAAAAGCTGGAGACAGCTTTGGGGCTCAGACCGAAAGGCCAGCAAGTCGATAAATGGGAAATTTATGAGCCAGCAGGTTCCAGGTCACTATTTGATCTCTTCTGCTATGCCTGTGTCTGACGTTTGACTGTCGACGGGGGGCAACAGCCGAGTGGTTGATTAATTAATTACAGCGTTGGACTTTCAATCTGTGCGGTTTCACGTTCGAATCCCTGGTCACGGCGCCTGGTGTGTGTAGCGGGTGTACATTTT
>NC_134885.1:32258288-32275788 GCF_041734735.1 Babylonia areolata
GACTTTACAATCAACATTCCGAGTCCCCCCAACCCCCTGCCTTTCTCTTGACGACGAGGAGGTAAAGAAGAAGTGGTAGATGGTGATAATTCTTATCATACCATCATTAGCGAAAATAAAAGCTGCGATCTGAAAACACACAAGACCTGGAAAAAAAAGCACCAATCAAACATACTTTACCTACAGACAACCAAACCAAACCATTCCCCTGCTCACTCATCAGACCAAATGTAACACTACAACAAAGGAAAGCAACCCGTGGGATGATAGTGGCTGAATTATATTTTGTATTTCATTTTATCACAACAGTTTCTCTGTGCGAAATTCGGGCTGCTCTCCCCAGGGAGAGCGCGTCGCTACACTACAGCGCCACCCATTTTTTTTTTTTTTTTTTTTTCCCTGCGTGCAGTTTTATTTGTTTTTCCTATCGAAGTGGATTTTTCTACAGAATGTTGCCAGGAACAGCCCTTTTGTTGCCGTGGGTTCTTTTACGTGCGCTAAGTGCACGCTGCACACGGAACCTCGGTTCATCGTCTCATCCGAATGACTAGCGTCCAGACCACCACTCAAGGTCTAGCGGAGGGGGAGAAAATATCGGCGGCTGAGCCGTGATTCAAACCAGCGCGCTCAGATTTTCTCGTTTCCTAGACGGAATCGTTACCTCTAGGCCATCACTCCACCTTAGTGAATTAGTGGTTACCTGGCGACTGCTTGAAATTGAAAAAAAAAAAAAAAAAAAAAAAAAGGAGAAGAAGAAGAAAAAAAAGAAGAATAAACGAAAGAAACGTGATACCATCTCAAAGACACACACCAAAACCACGCTCATGTGTTGGCAGAGAGGGTTTTGAGAACGAAAGGCAAGAATCAAAACGTGTTCAATCAGGCATAAAATAAAATGCAACATTGCAAATCCAGGGACATTTTATGTTCATCTCTATCGAGATGCTATTTCTTTCTTCTTCCTTTTTTTTTTTTTTTTTTTTTTTTTAACAATCCTTTAGTTCTCTCTTTGCCTCTGTAAACACTAAGTTGAAAGAAGGAAAGAAAGAAAGACAGGAAACGAGGAAGACACACACACACACACACACACACACGCACACACACACACTCACACAATTACACTCACTCACTCACTCTCTCTCTCTCTCACACACACACACACACACACATACACTCATACACAATTACACACACACACACACACACACACACACACACACAGACACTTCGCTGCACTTCCTTTTCACCTCTAACATTTTACTCTGTCCCTTTTCCTCCCTGTCTCAGCCATCCCACTATCTTTCCCCATCGCCCCAACCCCCAACTCCCCATCTGCTCCCCCTGTGCACGCACGCACAAAGAAATGAAGGGCTTTTCGTCGGTCGATTATCACGAAACAGTGAAGAGACGTTAACCTTAAACTAAAGAAATAAACCGACATAAAAAACAACAACAACTTAAACATCAACAACAACAACAAAAACGGCAAACAGACACACACACACACACACACACACACACACACAAATAAACAAACAACACACGACGCGTGTTACACATGGAAACGAAAATCTCCTATCATACTGACGCAAATGGAAAGACACAGGCAACAGCCAGAGTTTCGGAAAGGGGAAGGGGAAGGAGGGGGGGGGGGGGGAGGGGGGGGGGGAGAGAGAGAGACATATTGGCACAACGGGTCATGATGAGTCAATGTTGTGGAAAGGGAAAACAACAACAACAACAACAACAACACAACACAAAAACTCCATCCCAGCCTTCCTTTTCGTTTTGACATTGTTGTAGAGAACACAAACTGCTCTGATACAAAGGTGTGAAGCCGTCGAAGCAGAAAGGGTCCATGTGCAGTGATTTATTGAAATGTACCATTACAAAAGAGACTGTGTAGGACTAGGAGCTCTCTCTCTCTCTCTCTCTCTGTATGTGTGTGTGTGTGTGTGTGTGTGTGTGTGTGTGTGTTGATGATGCCTTCACTGCTGTCACTACTACTGCTACTGATAAGTATACGATGACCAGGTTACAAAGATATCCTTGAAAGAAAAAGAAAAAAAGAAAAAAAATCGGGAAGAATCTGTCAAAGAATACAGACACCACCATCGCATTAATTAAAAACAACAACAACAACAAAAACACACACAAAAAAACCACCAAAACAAAAAACAAAAAAAAGCATCGCAGCAGTGGCCAGTTCCATCACATCCCAAACAATGGGAAGTAAAGATACGGGTGGAGGAGGGGCGGGGGGGTGGGGTGGGGGCGGAATGGGAGGGAGGGAGGGTGTGCAGAGACGGAGGGGAGTGGGCACAGAGAATGCTTGCCAGGTGTTCATGATGATGATTTGTATTTGTATTTCTTTTTATCACAACAGAATTCTCTGTGTGAAAATTCGGGCTGTTCTCCCCGGGGAGAGCGCGTCGCTATACTACAGCGCCACCCATTTTTTTTTTTTGTATTTTTCCTGCGTGCAGTTTTGTTTGTTTTTCCTATCGAAGTGGATTTTTCTACAGAATTTTGCCAGGAACAACCATTTTGTTGCCGTGGGTTCTTTTACGTGCGCTAAGTACATGCTGCACACGGGACCTCGGTTTATCGTCTCAATCGAATGACTAGCGTCCAGACCACCACTCAAGGTCTAATGGAGAAGGAGAAAATATCGGCGGCTGAGCCGTGATTCGAACCAGCGCGCTCATATTCTCTCGCTTCCTATTCGGACGCGTTACCTCTAGGCCATCAACCCATCATGATGGTGATGATGGTGATGCTGATGATCACGATGAATCGATGCTGTGAGTTGGATGACATATGTTTTTTTTCCCATTACTAACAAATCAGTAGGCACTGATTGAGTTATATGGACGTTGGACCAGAGCGTAGACACGTGTAGTGAATTGTGAAATGGACCACGACATAGCGTGGCTGTGCAGGAGAGGTGCATGCGTGCGGATCCAGTTCATTGCCTGTGTGTGTGTGTGTGTGTGTGTGTGTGTGTGTGTGTGTGTGTGTGTGTGTGTTGTGCTTCTGCTTTTGTGTGCGTGGTGAATGCATGTGCATGAGCAAGTTTCTTAAACTTGAAGCCACTCTTTTGAGAAAAAAAAGAGAAAAAAAAGGGCGTCATCGTATAAGTTACATTCCGAGTGGTTTGACAGTTCATCTGGTTTTTGGTTACTCACTACTGTTTTTCTCTGGCTTGTTCAATGTCTCTTCGACAATAAAATTTAGCAAGTATATGTTGAACCAGATGAAAGAAGGATAACCCTGAAGGAGCAATTAATTCCTTGCCCACCAAACATAAGTAAAATGAAATCAGTCTGCCGCGGGTTTGAATTCCAGGAACTTGTTTTTTTGAGGACTTCGCAATGGCGTGGTTGATTTTGATGCTGCTGCGGTCATACATCAAAGTAAAGAACGCTTCACATACACACGGAGTCGTTTGCACAGCGGGCGGACTACATGGGTAGAACCAGCTGCCACTGGGCGCTCATCACGCGTTTCCTGTGTCATTCAATCGGGTTTCAGTCACACACACGCGCGCGCGTGCACACACGCATAACAATTTGCGTTTATGACCGTTTGTTAATTTTACCCCGCCATGTTTAGTGAACAAAAATAATGAAGTCCGAGGTAGTAGTACTAGTCGTCCAAATATTTGTATTTGTATTTCTTTTTTTATCACAACAGATTTCTCTGTGTGAAATTCGGGCTGCTCTCTCCAGGGAGAGCGCGTCGCTACACTACAGCGCCACCCATTTCTTTTTGTAATTTTTCCTGCGTGCAGTTTTATTTGTTTTCCCTATCGAAGTGGATTTTTCTACAGAATTTTGCCAGGAACAACCCTTTTGTGGCCGTGGGTTCTTTTACGTGCGCTAAGTACATGCTGCACACGGGACCTCGGTTTATCGTCTCATCCGAATGACTAGCGTCCAGACCACCACTAAAGGTCTAGTGGAGGGGGAGAAAATATCGGCGGCTGAGCCGTGATTTGAACCAGCGCGCTCAGATTCTCTCGCTTCCTAGGCGGATGCGTTACTCCTAGGCCATCACTCAGATTGATGACTGACATCCTGACTCGTGAGCTCAGTCATCTCAGTGAAGTGACAGTCCTTTGACGAGCATGGTTGGCAGCAGCAGGCAAAGCTTTGAAAACATGACATGTATAAAAGGTAGACAGGTGGGTGAATGCTTTTAGATAGTAAAAACAGGACGCAGGAATGAAGGGGAAGAAAAAAGACATGAGATTGCCTGCCAGGGTGAGAAGGCACGGCAACTACAGGAAACGCTATTGACAGTAATCTATAGGTCACATTGCAATCTCTGTTGCTATGTCTTCTCGCCTGTCCATCTTCGCCCGTCTCTCTCTCTCTCTCTCTCTCTCTCTGTATGACTCTCTTGAACTCTAACTCTGTCTCCATCTTATGGACTGCATTCGTAACTGCCTCGAAATATCATTTGATTTCAAAGATTTTGTGAATAAAGGCCGCAATGATGGGGATAACATTGACGAAAACGACAACGATGACGATTATAATTGTGATTAACATACTAATGGGGTGATTTTTGGCCCATTCTCTGATTACACAACAGGTCATAGACTGGAATTAAACCAGCACTTCTATTTTAAAAAAAAAAGAAAAGAAAGAAAAAGAAAAAAAGAGTGGCTTTAGATCAACGTCACTCTGAGTCCAAAATCATTCACTCGGTCCAAAAATAAACCACTAATTTTAAAATTCAATCCATAACACGCCCCCCCCCAACACACACACACACACACACACACACACACACACACACACACACACACACACACACACACACTCCAAAAATCGATCAACAACTAGAAACAAAATATCATATCGTGAATCTAAAATCAATCAATAAAACAAACCACTAACTTAAAAAAAACAACAACAACAAACAACTCAGCAAACAAACGAACTGTAACTTATCTCCACAAATCGAAACCAGTCACCGACTCCATCAATCACTAACTAACCCTCCCCCACTCCTCCCCCCGCACCCCTCTCCAAAGCAAACAACAACAACAACAACAACCCCCCCCCCAACACCCCCTCCACACCCCCACCCCCCAAAAACAACAACACCAACAACAAAAAACACACACAAAAAGCAGGACGTTTTTCTGCTCTCCAGACAAAAGCTCAAAAACAGAGTGAAAGAAATGAACCCTAGAAAGGCAGTGAGCTGAACGAATGGTCACTTGGACAAATGCTGGGAAAAAAAAAAAAAACACACCAAAAAAACAAACAAAAACACACAAAGAAAAAGAAGAAGAAGGAAAAATAAAAAGAAAAGAAAAGAACAACTCATCTCTCAAAAGACACACGAGACTGCGCACAAAGATGCCTGCTCAAAGAAGACGCCAAAGCCTGAGATCGAAAGTGTGCTCAGTCAGGCGTGAAATGCAACTCTGGAAGATCAAGACTAATGGGAAGGCAAAATCTCTGACAGCTTTTCCTCAACGTTCCAGTGTCGTGTCGTGGCTCTGTGATTCCGGGTGATGAAGGAGAACATAGTGTCCTTGAAGAGACGCTTTGAAGCGGAATAAAATGTAGTCTGGTTGCTGTTGGGTGGGTGGGTGGGGGAAGGTGGAGGGAGAGAAGAGTAGTTTGTGGGGGTGGTGGTGGTGGTGGTGGATGATGGGAGGTGAGATAGGGGCAGGGCTATTAGGGATTGAGCTTCAGTTTTTTAGTTCAAGTCTTTTCCTCAAGTAGGGCGTCACTGCCTTCGGACGAATCCATATATGCTGGGCTATCAAGGGCTGAGCTTCTTTTTTTAGTTCAAGGAGTGCTCACTACGTTCGGACGAATCCACGTACGCTGGGCTATTAATGGTTGAGCTTCAGTTTTTAGTTTCATTTTTTTCTCAAGGAGGCGTCACTGCGTTCGGAAAAAATCTACGTACGCTGGGCTATTAATGGTTGAGCTTTAGTTTTTAGTTTCATTTTTTTCTCAAGGAGGCGTCACTGCGTTCGGACAAATCCATATACACTGGGCTATTAGGGATTGAGCTTCAGTTTTAGTTGTTGTTTTTTATTTTCTCAAGGAGGGCGTCACTGCGTTCTGACGAATCCATATACGCTGGGCTATTAATGGTTGTGTTTCAGTTTTTTTTTCGTTCCAATCTTTTACTCAAGGAGGCGTCACTGCGTTCGGACAAATCCATATATGCTGGGTTATTAAGGGCTGAGCTTCTTTTTTTTAGCTCCAGTATTTTTCCTCAAGGAGTGCTCACTACGTTCGGACGAATCCATATACGCTGGGCTATTAATGGCTGTGTTTCAGTTTTTAGTTCCAGTCTTTTACTCAAGGAGGGCGTCACTGCGTTCTGACGAATCCATATATGCTGGGTTATTAAGGGCTGAGCTTCTTTTTTTTTAGTTCCAGTATTTTTCCTCAAGGAGTGCTCACTACGTTCGGACGAATCCATATACGCTGGGCTATTAATGGTTGTGTTTCAGTTTTTAGTTCCAGTCTTTTACTCAAGGAGGCGTCACTGCGTTCGGACAAATCCATATATGCTGGGTTATTAAGGGCTGAGCTTCTTTTTTTTTTTTTAGTTCCAGTATTTTCCTGAAGGAGGCGTCACTGCGTTTGGACATCTCCATAATAACGCTGCGCCACATCTGCTGAGCAGATGCCTCTGATTAGCTGCGTAACCCAAACACGCTTTGTCAGGCCTTGAGTGTATATTTATGTACGTATCAGAGTAGATTTCCCTTAAAAAAAAAAAAAAAAAATTCTGCCAGTGGACAACACTTTTGTTGCCACGGGTTCTTTTTCAGTGCGCCAGGAACGTGCTGCACACGGGACCTCGGGCTATCGTCTCACCCGAATGACTAGACGCTCAGTTTGATTTTCCCAGTCAAACTTGGGAGAACGAGTGAGAGCAGGATTCGAACCCAAACCCTCACGATCACCGAACTTGGCAGATAAGCGTTTTAACCATTCTGCTACCGTGCTCCCTAGGGGTTGAAATAGGTTGTGTTGTAAGAGATAGAAACAGTAAGACAGCATTGTATTGGTGTGAATACCTCGAGATACACATACTCTCAAGACATCGTCTTTGCTTCTTATATATATATATATATCTCTATATATATATATATATCTATCTATCTATCTATCTATCTATCTATATATATATATATATATATATATATGTGTGTGTGTGTGTGTGTGTATGTGTGTGTGTATGTGTGTGTTATATATATATATATATATATATATATATATATGTTATAATATATATATATTTCTTCTTTTGTCTTTATTTCTTATTATTTGTCTACGTCCTGAGAGCTGAAACTCTTCTCGGACAACGATTTCTAATAATGATTAAAAACAACAACAAAGAACTGCAATTTGTATGCCGCTGTTGGTGCTGCTTGTGTAGCGATTAGCTAACCGCATCATTATCTAACTAAAAAGCATGACGAATAATTATACCAAAAAATAATGTTAACACGCTACTGGTGGAGAAGCGATGCTTAAAAACCATCACATTCTGTTATTCGGGATGGAAGGGGTAAGGAAAAAGGATTGATGTAGAAGTATTCAACTGTGATTTAAGAATCCGACTTTGACAAAAAACAACAACAAAAAAACGTCGTCATACATTCGCATGTGAAGCTGCACACACACACACACACACACACACACACACACACACACACACACACACACACACACATTAAAAAAAGGAAGGAAAAGATCCCAACCCAAGACTGAAAATCAAACAAAACAGACAGATACAAGAACACAACAAAAACAACAACAACAAAAAACAACAAAAAACAAAACAGAAGCAAAACAACAACACCCCCCAAAAAAAAAAAAAAACAAACAAAAAAACAACCACAAACAACAACAACAAAAAACTACCAAACAAACAAAAAACCCCCATACATGTTGACGATGGCTGTCAGTCATACTCTGGAGTCCGCTCACGGACTGCAAAAACCGGAAATCGATCATCAGCGTGCACGCACTCAGGCATGCGTAAAACGCAGCACCGAAGGTCGGATCAAGACTGAATAGCAAAAGGCCAGCGATGAATAGGTTTCCCTTCAACACTGTAGTTTCACGGGCCTCTAGTTTCCAGAAAACCGGAAGAGAAGATAATATCATTGAAGGCGGGCCTTGAAGCGAAGCGACGAAACGTGTGGGATGATGGGATGGGGAAGGTGGTGAAAAAAGGTGGGAACAGAAGAGGAGATAAGGAAAGAATCAGAGACGTGAGAAGGGAATGAGAGACGTGGGAAGGGAATGAGAGACGTGGGAAGGGAATGCGAAACCTGAGAAGGGAATGAGAGAAGGGAATGAGAGACGTGAGAAGGGAATGAGAGAAGGGAATGAGAGACGTGAGAAGGGAATGAGAGACGTGAGAAGGTAATGAGAGATGGGAATGAGAGACGTGAGAAGGGAATGAGAGAAGGGAATGAGAGACGTGAGAAGGGAATGAGAGAAGGGAATGAGAGACGTGAGAAAGGAATGAGAGACGTGAGAAGGGAATGAGAGATGGGAATGAGAGACGTGAGAAGGGAATGAGAGAAGGGAATGAGAGACGTGAGAAGGGAATGAGAGAAGGGAATGAGAGACGTGAGAAGGGAATGAGAGACGTGAGAAGGGAATGAGAGAAGGGAATGAGAGACGTGAGAAGGGAATGAGAGACGTGAGAAGGTAATGAGAGATGGGAATGAGAGACGTGAGAAGGGAATGAGAGAAGGGAATGAGAGACGTGAGAAGGGAATGAGAGAAGGGAATGAGAGACGTGAGAAGGGAATGAGAGACGTGAGAAGGGAATGAGAGAAGGGAATGAGAGACGTGAGAAGGGAATGAGAGACGTGAGAAGGTAATGAGAGATGGGAATGAGAGACGTGAGAAGGGAATGAGAGAAGGGAATGAGAGACGTGAGAAGGGAATGAGAGAAGGGAATGAGAGACGTGAGAAAGGAATGAGAGACGTGAGAAGGTAATGAGAGATGGGAATGAGAGACGTGAGAAGGGAATGAGAGAAGGGAATGAGAAACGTGAGAAGGGAATGAGAGAAGCGAATGAGAAACATGAGAAAGGAATGAGAGACGTGAGAAGGGAATGAGAGACGTGAGAAGGAAATGAGACAAGGGATTGAGAGAAATAAATGAGAGACGTGAGAAGGGAATGGGAGACATGAGAAGAGAATGGGAGACATGGGAATGGAATGAGAGAAGGGAATGAGAGACGTGAGAAGGGAATGAGAGACGTGAGAAAGGAATGAGAAACGTGAGAAGGGAATGAGAGAGGTGAGAAAGGAATGAGAGACGTGAGAAAGAAATGAGAGACGTGAGAATGAAATGAGAAACGTGAGAAAGAAATGAGAGACGTGAGAATGAAATGAGAGACGTGAAAATGAAATGAGAGACGTGAGAATGGAATGAGAGACGTGAGAAGGGAATTAGAAACGCGAGAAAGAAATGAGAGACGTGAGAAGGGAATGATAGAGGTGAGAAGTAAATGTGAGAAGGGAATCAGAGACATAAAGAGAAGAAAAAAAGTATGTGAACAAATTTCAAATCGCTCCGAAACTTCTGAAGTTTTGCAGCAGAGTTTGAAGACGACCCCTCTGAACTACTACTTTCTGTCTATTTTCTTTTCTTCCTCGTCCTCCATTAAAGACTGTATCTCGTGCAACTTCTGTGGCGAGCTACGGTTCATTCCTGGGACAACGGTTTCAGATACAAAAATAATATAGCCATTAAAACGCTGTTACTGCTGCTGCTGCTGCTGCTGCTGGAATGGATGATAATCATAATCACCTCAATACGTTAGCGACAGAAAGATGAAAGCCGAAAACAGACACTAGGATAATAACCTGTTATTCTATCGTTTGGCAGGTGTGTGTGTGTGTGTGTGTGTGTGTGTGTGTGTGTGTGTGTGTGTGTGTGTGTGTGTGTGTGTGTGTGTGAGCGGGTGGGGGGATGAAGTGAGGGTGAGCGAGAGCGAGTGATGTGATGGAGGGGGTGAAGAGATGTGTGATGGAATAGAAGAGTGCAGAACGAAGTGTGATTTGAGAAAAAAAAAAGCGGGCTGTTCAAAGGCGTATGAAACGGCATGCTTTCTTCAAAGAATATAAAACAAAAAACAAAAGAAAACAAACACCTTTTGCCAAAAAACGAGAAGATAATATCCTTGAAGAGGTGCGTTGAAGTGAAAAATCAAGTTCTTTGGGTGGGTGTTATAGAAAAAGAAGCAGGCGCACGCACGGAAGAAGAAGAAGAAGAAGAAGAAGAAGAAGAAGAAGAAGAAGAAGAAGAAGAAGAAGAAGAAGAAGAAGAAGAAGAAGAAGAAGAAGAAGAAGAAGAAGAAGAAGAAGAAGAAGAAGAAGAAGAAGAAGAATGATTGATTGAATCTTTAATGGGTAAAGAATTAAGCGCAATAAAGGCCTTTTTACAATTCTGCCCATTTAACGACACACAACATGAAAACAAACAACGACACAAAACATAGAAATAACGAAAATAAAATGAAATAAAATAAAATAATTAGAACGACGAATAAGAATAGTAACTGGAATAGTCCATTAAATGTAACAAACCGATGAAAAGAACAATTGGTACATTATCATGTACGTACATACGTACGTACGTACTAACACACACACACACACACACACGCACACACACACACACACACACACACACAAGAAGAAGAAGGAGGAGGAGGAGGAGGAGGAAAAGACACGCAGTTGCACCGATAACTGCTCCAGCACGCCGACCAGAAATCGAAACCGTGTTTAGTCAGGTGTAAAAATGCAACCTTAAACGATTTAAGACTAATCAGAAGGCAGTCACTGGCAGGTTTCCTTTAACACTCTGCTTTCAAGAGTCCATGGGTTCCCCAAAGGCTTGGAGGGGGAAATAGGTACGTATCCTTGACCCACCTTTTTCGCTTCAAAGCACCCACCCCTTCAAAGAAAGGACAGGCGGTCCTCCCTCTCTTCCTGCTGCACCATCTGTTGCCACACGTCCTTTTCAATAACCCTTCCCTCCCCACGAATTTCCCTGCCCTTGATCTTCCTTCCCCTTCCCCCTCTCTGCTTCCCCTTCCCTTGATATACCTTCCCCTTCCTTCCCCTCCCCCTCTCTGCTTCCCCTTCCCTTGATATACCTTCCCCTTCCTTCCCCTCCCCCTCTCTGCTTCCCCTTCCCTCGATATACCTTCCCCTTCCTTCTCCTCCTCCTCTCTCCTTCCCTTTCCTTCCCTCCCCTCCTCCTCTCTGCTTCCCCTTCCCTCCTCCTCTCTGCTTCCCCTTCCCTCGATATACCTTCCCCTTCCCTCCCCTCCCCCTCTCTGCTTCCCCTTCCCTCGATATACCATCCCCTTCCCTCCCCTTCCCCTCCTCCTTTCTGCTTCCCTTACCCTTGAAATATCTTCCCCTTCCCTCCCCTTCTTTCCCCTCCTCCTCCCTGCTTCCCCTTCCCTTGATATACTTTCTCCTCCCCCATCCCCTTCCCTCCCCTCCCCTTCCCCTCTCTGCTTCCCCTTCCCTCGATATACCTTCCCCTTCCCTCCCCTCCCTCTCTCTGCTTCCCCTTCCCTTGATATACTTTCCCCTTCCTTTCCCTCCCCCTTTCTGCTTCCCCTTCCCTCGATATACCTTCCCGTCCCTTTCCCTCCCCCTCGCTGCTTCCCCTTCCCTTGATATACCTTCTTCTCCTCCCTTCACACACACACACCCCGCCAAAAAAAAAGTCATTGGTATATCATCATGAATTTTAATATCTTTAATTATAATTACATTTACGACTGAATGTTGAAACCTGAGGCTTTCACTATGTGTATGGGGTAGGGGGTGGGGTTAGAGAGTTCTTTAGTTTGTTGCTTTGTAGTAATCTTTTTTTTCATAAGTTTCTCATGTGACTTTCAGTGAAATTTGTCGTTGATATCTTCCTTGTTAATAGTTCTGTAGTTCTTGTGTTCTTTGATGAAACCCTACCCCCCACATCCCCCATTTTTTCCCCTTTCTTTCATACCCCAGGGCTGGGTGGAAAAAAGCATATGTTTTGCTTATGTCACTACCCTGGTAAAAAAAAAAATTCGTTTCGTTTCGTTTCTCTCTCTCTCTCTCTCTTTGCCCTCCACCTCCCCTTCTCTCAGTACCATGCCCTCTTCTCTCCGCTCTTCTTCTATTTTCATTTCATTTTCTCTTCCCTTGGTACCCACTCCCTTCCCTGTTCTCTCTCTCTCTCTCTCTCGCTCTCCTCTGAACTTCCCCTTCCCTCAATACCACACGCCCTTCCCTCCACTCTCTTTATATCCCATCCTTTCACTTCCCATTCCCTTGGTACCCATCCCCTGTGCTCTCTCTCTCTCTCACTCTCTCTCTTTCTCTCTCTCTCACTCTCCTCAGAACTTCCCATGCCCTCAGTACCACGCCTCCTTCTATCCTCCGTCTGTCTCACCCCCCCCCCTCCACTTCCCCTTCCCTCAAAAAACGCCC
This sequence comes from Babylonia areolata, assembly GCF_041734735.1. Classification (NCBI taxonomy): domain Eukaryota; kingdom Metazoa; phylum Mollusca; class Gastropoda; order Neogastropoda; family Buccinidae; genus Babylonia; species Babylonia areolata. The sequence goes on from NC_134885.1 coordinate 32,270,801, forward strand.
TCTTCCATCCTCACTCTCTCTGTCTGTCTCTGTCTCTGTCTGTCTCTACCTCTCTGTATGTCTGCCTCTCTGTCTGTCTGCCTCTCTGTCTGTTTCTCTGTCTGTCTTTCCCCTCCACTTCCCCTTCCCTAAACAAAAACAAAAACAAAAACGCCCTCTTCCATCTTTACTCTCTGTGTGTTCGTCTCTGCCTCTCTGTCTGTCTGTCTGTCTGTCTCTCTCTTCCTTCTTCTTCCTCTTCCTTTATTACCACATCCTCTTGCCTCTGCCTCCACAACGTCCTACTCTTTCCTCACTACCAGACCCATATCACACCTCCCTCACTTCCTTTCACTTCCTGTTTCCGGCAGGGAAGGTTGGAGGATGAATAATGTGGGATAGCATGTTAGAAGAACACAGATAGGGCTGGGACAGAAATGGAGTAAAGGGGTAGTCGTGGGTGGGGTGGGGTGGGGTGGGGTGAAGGTGGGGGCTGAGGAGGAGGGGTGGGGGGGGGGGTGCGTTGAGGTGAAAGGAGTTAGATGACTACCTTGACTGACCCAATATCGAGATGTGAACGTCTGAGTCTGCTGTCCAGTTTCTGTAGCTCCTATCGATTTCTCTTGTTGTGTCTTTCTTCTACTGCTCTATTCTTCACAGACAGTGTTAGCAAATAATTCGGTAAGCTGAATTTGATCCCTGGACAATAGTTTCAGAAACAAACAAACAAAAAAAAAAAAACACCCCAAAACAAACAAACAAGAGTATGGGTAACGCGTCCGCCTAGGAAGAGAGAATCTGAGCACGCTGGTTCGAATCACGGCTCATCCGCCGATATTTTCTCCCCCTCCACTAGACCTTGAGTGGTGGTCTGGACGCTAGTCTTTCGGATGAGACGATAAACCGAGGTCCCGTGTGCAGTATGCACTTAGCGCACGTAAAAGAATCCACGGCAACAAAATGGTTGTTCCTGGCAAAATTCTGTAGAAAAATCCACTTCGATAGGAAAAACAAATAAAACTGCACGCAGGAAAAAAAATACAAAAAAATGGGTGGCGCTGTAGTATAGCGACGCGCTCTCCCTGGGGACAGCAGCCCGAATTTCACACAGAGAAATCTGTTGTGATAAAAAAAAGAAATACAAATACAAATACAAAAAGCCGCTAAGCTTCCTGAAGCTCCAGCCAGTGATGGTATCGTGTGTCCTCAAACCACGGTTGTTGACTTAAAACAAGATGGATTCTGCCACAGAAATACACAGATAATTGGACAAAAAAGACAAAGGTAAAAAAAAAAAAAAAAGGCAATAGAATACTCTTGTTCTTCGGCTACTAGACAGGCAGCAGAAAAGGCAGAACCAGCTAAACACACACACACACACACACACACACACACACACACACACACTCTCTCACTCTCTCTCTCTCTGTCTCTCTCTCGCTCACTCACACACACACACACACAAACACCCCACCCACCCTACACACACAAAAAAGGCACAGAAATCAGACATGTTCTATGTAATACAACACGCTCAAAATCAACAGAACAGCTTTTGGCTAAACGATTTCTTAAAATGTTCACATGTCACGGGTCTGTAATTTTCCACAGCTTGATGACAGAATGATGTATCCGAACGAGGAAAGGAAAGGGGAAGCAGTGGACAGAAAGAGAAGGCAGCGAAGAGGGAAGATGAGGAAGTGTACAGGAACGAGTGGGGGAAAAAAAAGAGGGGCGAAGGAAGAGGGAAGGGAGGGGTAGAGGAGGGAAAAGAGTGAAGAAAAAGAGGAGGGAGCGAAGAGGGAAGGAAGGGAAAGTGACGGGTAAGGAATGAAGATATGAAGGAGGGAGCAAAGGAGGAAGGAAGGGAAAGTGACGGGTAAGGAATGAAGATATGAAGGAGGGAGCAAAGGAGGAAGGAAGGGAAAGTGACGGGTAAGGAATGAAGATATGAAGGAGGGAGCAAAGGAGGAAGGAAGGGGAAGTGACGGGTAAGGAATGAAGATATGAAGGAGGGAGCAAAGGAGGAAGGAAGGGAAAGTGACGGGTAAGGAGTGAAGATATGAAGGAGGGAGCAAAGGAGGAAGGAAGGGAAAGTGACGGGTAAGGAATGAAGATATGAAGGAGGGAGCAAAGGAGGAAGGAAGGGAAAGTGACGGGTAAGGAATAAAGATATGAAGGAGGGAGCAATGGAGGAAGGAAGGGAAAGTGACGGGTAAGGAATAAAGATATGAAGGAGGGAGCAATGGAGGAAGGAAGGGAAAGTGACGGGTAAGGAATGAAGATATGAAGGAGGGAGCAAAGGAGGAAGGAAAGGAAAGTGACGGGTAAGGAATGAAGATATGAAGGAGGGAGCAAAGGAGGAAGGAAGGGAAAGTGACGGGTAAGGAGTGAAGATATGAAGGAGGGAGCAAAGGAGGAAGGAAGGGAAAGTGACGGGTAAGGAATGAAGATATGAAGGAGGGAGCAAAGGAGAAAGGAAGAGAAAGTGACGGGTAAGGAGTGAAGATATGAAGGAGGGAGCAAAGGAGCAAGGAAGGGAAAGTGACGGGTAAGGAGTGAAGATATGAAGGAGGGAGCAAAGGAGGAAGGAAGGGGAAGTGGAGGGGAAAGAGTGAAGAGAAAGAGGAGGGAGCGAAGAGGGAAGGGAGAGGAAGTGTAGAGAAAGGAGCGGAAAAAAGAGGGACGAAGGAAAAGGGGAAGGAAGAAGAAGAGGAAAGGAAGGAGTGAAAAGAAAGAAGGAGCGAAGAGGGAAGAAATGGGAAATGTAGAGGAAGGGGTGAAGAGAAAGAGGAAGGAGCGAAGAGGGAAGAAAGGGGAAGTGGAGAGGAAGGGGTGAAGAGAAAGAGGAGGGAGCGAAGAGGGAAGAAAGGGGAAGTGGAGAGGAAGGAGTGGAAAAAAAGAAGGGGCGAAGGAAGAAGGAAGGAAAGGGGAGAGGAAGGGAAGGAGTGAAACAGAAAGAAGAAGCGAAGAGGGAAGAAAGGGGAAGTAGAGGGAAACCGTAGGGAAAGGAGTGAAACAGAAAGAGGAGAGAGCGAAGAAAGAAGAAAGGGATAGTGGATGACTGGAAATAGTGAAGGGAAAGAAGAGTGAGTGAAAAAAAGAAGAAAGGGAAAGCGAATGGGAAAGAGTGAAGAAAAACAGTAGGGAGCGTAGAGGGAAGAAAGAGGAAGTGGAGAGGAAGGAGTGAAGAGAAAGAGGAGGGAACGAAGAGGGAAGAAAGGGGAAATGTAGAGGAAGGGGTGAAGAGAAAGAGGAGGGAGCGTAGAGGGAAGAAAGGGGAAATGGAGAGGAAGGGGTGAAGAGAAAGAGGAGGGAGCGAAGAGGGAAGAAAGGGGAAGTGGAGAGGAAGGGGTGAAGAGAAAGAGGAGGGAGCGAAGAGGGAAGAAAGGGGAAATGTAGAGGAAGGGGTGAAGAGAAAGAGGAGGGAGCGAAGAGGGAAGAAAGGGGAAATGTAGAGAAAGGGTTGAAGAGAAAGAGGAGGGAACGAAGAGGGAAGAAAGGGGAAGTGGAGAGGAAGGGTTGAAGAGAAAGAGGAGGGAACGAAGAGGGAAGAAAGGGGAAGTGGAGAGGAAGGGTTGAAGAGAAAGAGGAGGGAACGAAGAGGGAAGAAAGGGGAAATGTAGAGGAAGGGGTGAAGAGAAAGAGGAGGGAACGAAGAGGGAAGAAAGGGGAAGTGTAGAGGAAGGGGTGAAGAGAAAGAGGAGGGAGCGAAGAGGGAAGAAAGGAGAAATGTAGAGGAAGGGGTGAAGAGAAAGAGGAGGGAGCGAAGAGGGAAGAAAGGGGAAATGTAGAGAAAGGGTTGAAGAGAAAGAGGAGGGAACGAAGAGGGAAGAAAGGGGAAGTGGAGAGGAAGGGTTGAAGAGAAAGAGGAGGGAACGAAGAGGGAAGAAAGGGGAAATGTAGAGGAAGGGGTGAAGAGAAAGAGGAGGGAGCGAAGAGGGAAGAAAGGGGAAGTGGAGAGGAAGGGGTGAAGAGAAAGAGGACGGAGCGAAGAGGGAAGAAAGGGGAAGTGAAGAGGAAGGAGTGGAAAAAAAGAAGGGGCGAAGGAAGAAGGAAGGAAAGGGGAGAGGAAGGGAAGGAGTGAAACAGAAAGAAGAAGCGAAGAGGGAAGAAAGGGGAAGTAGAGGGAAACCGTAGGGAAAGGAGTGAAACAGAAAGAGGAGAGAGCGAAGAAAGAAGAAAGGGATAGTGGATGACTGGAAATAGTGAAGAGAAAGAAGAGTGAGTGAAAAAAGAAGAAAGGGAAAGTGAATGGGAAAGAGTGAAGAAAAATAGGAGGGAGCGAAGAGGGAAGAAAGGGGAAGTGGAGAGGAAGGAATGAAGAGAAAGAGGAGGGAACGAAGAGGGAAGAAAGGGGCAGTGGAGAGGAAGGGGTGAAGGGAAAGGGAGGGGAGCGAAGAGGGAGCGAAGAGGGAAGAAGACAAGACAGGCTTTGAAAGGACGAAAGTTCAGTTCAGCTCAGTCCAGTGCAGTCCAGTCCAGTCCAGTCCAGTCCAGTTCAGTTCAGTTCAGCCCAGTTCAGCTCAGTCCAGTCCAGTCCAGTCCAGTTCAGACCAGTCCAGTTCAGTCCAGTCCAGCCCAGTTTAGCTCAGTCCAGTCCAGTTCAGACCAGTCCAGTTCAGTCCAGTCCAGCCCAGTTCAGCTCAGTCCAGTCCAGTCCAGTCCAGTCCAGTCCAGTTCAGTTCAGTCCAGCCCAGTTCAGCTCAGTCCAGTCCAGCCCAGTCCAGTTCAGACCAGTCCAGTTCAGTCCAGTCCAGCCCAGTTTAGCTCAGTCCAGACCAGTTCAGACCAGTCCAGTTCAGTCCAGTCCAGCCCAGTTCAGCTCAGTCCAGTCCAGTCCAGTCCAGTTCAGTTCAGTCCAGTCCAGTCCAGTCCAGTCCAGTCCAGTCCAATCCAGTCCAGTCCAGTCCAGTTCAGTTCAGCTCAGTTACTCAAGGAGGCGTCACAGCGTTCTGACAAATCCATATACGCTAGGCCGCATCTGCTAAGCAGATGCCTGACAGGCA
>NC_134885.1:32283288-32293288 GCF_041734735.1 Babylonia areolata
ACACACACACACACACAGAGTAAAGAGTTAACAGAGAGCAGAACGAATGCTGTGCCCGAACACTCACGCTGCAGAAGACCATCTTGGCCATGTCCTCATCGAAGTTGCCCACGATGATTCGCACGTCACGGTCCTGCACGTGCAACAGAGAAAAGACACCACGCGGGCCTGTTAATTTGAATTAACACGGATGACAAGGATGGTCGTAACGTGTAATGGAGTCTCCCGTCAGACCGACGGATGAGTAGGCAGGCAGGCTTATCTGTCGGTGTGTTCGTTCCGACATTAGCCTGGTTGCCGTACCAGCACAGGTGACTTTTTTTTTTTTTTTTTTTTTTTTTTTTTTTTTTAGTGAAGAGGAGTTGTGCAGTCCCTTCCCCACTCTCTCGCCTACCGACGCTCACAGTCCCACAGGTGCAGACACTGTCACGTGTAGGACAGCCTCGGCAGGTGCAGGTTTTTGTCTTCGGAGTTCTGTCTCCTAGGAGGACTTCCAGCCAAGGATAAGAGCTCCCCCTGCCCTTTGGTCATCCTCTTCCGCCTTCACAGCCGCTGGGAAAGGTTTCCTCCTCCGCCTGGTCCGTCGTTGGGTGACCTCACATGCGGCACGTAGTACTGGGTTACATAGTACCAGTAGCAAGGGCTATGCCCCTGACCTTACTAAATTCAATGTAACGCGTAGCTTGACATAATTTGCCTTATCTATTGTTCTTTTTTTTTCGTTCATGCCATCGAATAAATAAACAAATATAACAAATAAATAAATAGATAAATAAAAAGAATGAATAAATAGATAAATAAATACATAATGAAAACGATGATGCACAGAAAACATTCGCTTCCTGCTGCAGACGGGGGTTGAAACTTGTGACTGAACAAATTTGTGTGAACTCTTCGCCATAATTATTTCCTGAAGCAAGTCCTTTGATAAAAGTAAAGTGAAAACAAGAATATTCTACAAGCACCGCCATGTTAAACTCCACGAGTAAAATTCGCACAGTTTTTTTTTACCTCCCCACCCCCCTTCCCATCCCCCCCCCGGATATCTCATTCTTGCTTTCACGTCAATGCACATACCTTTCACTGAAAAAATGGGAGAGAGAGAAAGAGAAGATTAGATTAAAGACTATCGGGATATCGGGATAAAGCAAAATTGGACAAAAAAAAAAAAAAAAAAAAAAAAGCTGAAAGACAAACCATGCTTAATCAAATGCGTTTGATCTGTCAGACAGCATTCTTAGGGTGATCGTGAATACCAACAACAGCAAAAACAACAACAACAACAAAACAACACAAGAACAACAACAACAACAATCAAAAGAGATTTTCTTACAAAAAAAAATAAGAAGAAAAAAAAGAGAGAAAAAAGTACGGACACAGGGAAAAAAAGACAAAGTTAGAAAGGACAATAAAGAAAAAAAAAGGCTGCTAAGAAAGAAAAGGTAACTAATCAAGAGAGGAGAGAAACAAAGGAACGAACTTAAAAAGAAAAGAAATGAACACACACACACACACACACACACACAAACACACACACACACACACACACACACACACGAGAAAAATAAAAATAAAAAAAAGAGAAAAGCAATAAACACGAAAGAGCAAATTTAAGAAAGACAGAAAGAGAAATAGGCGGGAAAGAAGAAGACCAGAAAAAAAAAATATTTACAGGGGAAAAAATGAAAGAAAAATGGAAAAGGAAGCAATGAAGACAAAAACAGAAAGACAAGAAAGACAGAAACGAAAATAAAGTACAAAAAACGAAAAAAAAAAAACAAAACAAAAAACAACAAAAAAAAAACACCACCACCACCAACAACTACGCACACACAAAAAACGAAAACAAAAACGGAGACAATGCAAGAAACAAGAAAAGAAAAAAAAAAACAATTTAGAAGAAAAAAAAAAGCAATATAAAAGCAACAACAGTAAAATACTAAGGAAAAAAAAAACAGTGGAAAAAAAAAAGAAAGAAAGTGGGTGGACAGAACAGGATATAAAGAAGAAGGAAGGAAGGCTTCGTTTCCTCAGTGGCTGTCCCATTTTCTACTGGTTGTGTTTCTTTTGATGTGAAAAGTAAAACGTGAGAGTGCTGATTCCTTCTCGTATGTCACGCTACTTCAGACACGGCCAACGCTGGAGACCACCCCGCCCTTAGCAGGCAACAATGACCTGTGTTCACAACGCAACGCCTGTCAGTGTGTTGGTTTTCTTTTTTTTATGCATGTATATATTGCAGTTGCGTGTGTGTAGTGCCTGCACACACACACGCACACACACACACACACACATTGAGTGAGTGAGTGAGTGAGTGAGTGAGAGAGAGAGAGAGAGAGAGAGAGAGAGAGACAGAGAAAGAGAGACAGAGAGAAATATATAAATAGATATGCAGACAGATGGATAGATATGCAGATAAATAGATAAATAGATAGATAGACAGATAGATGGATATATAGATAGATGGATAGACAGACAGACAGATAGATAGATAGATAGAGAGAGAGAGAGAGAGAGAGAGAGAGAGAGAGAGAGAGAGAGAGATGCTGACAGGCAGACAGACCGAGACAGAGACAGAAAGAGAGACAGAGACAGAGACAAGCAGGGAGACAGGGACAGAGATATACTGACCAACAGCCGGACAGCCAGACAGCCAGATATATGCAGTTATATGGTGCATGGCCTTGAAAGTCTTGGAGACTGACAAAAGGGAAAAGACAGAGTAAAAGGAAAGAAAAAAAAGAGAGAAAAGAAAATAGAAGAAAGACAAAACGGACAACAGTAGGAAAAGAGGAAAATGATGAAAATGACGATTAAAAAAATTTAAAAAAAAAAAAAAAAAAAAAAAAAAAGATGGGGGAAAGGCGGGAATACGTCCAGGCATGCTGAGACTGCGCTGCTCATTTGCTGAACCTTTTGCATCCTCTGGTTTTTTCCTTTCAACACCACCAAACAAAGAAACAAAGAAACAAACAAAGGATGGTGGCGTCGTTTCCGTCCCTGACTGAGGACGTGTTCCACTGCCTGCGTTTCTTTTGATGTGAGAAGACAAACGGGAGAGTGCTGATTCCTTCTCGCATGTCACGCTGCTTCAAACTCAGCGGCGGCTAACACTGGAGGCCAATGCGTCCTTGGCATGCAGACAACTCCACCCCTGCCCCCGTTCAGGTACTGGTTTTCTTCTGTGCATATATATATATATGTGGAGTGATGGCCTGGAGGTAACGCGTTCGCCTAGGAAGCGAGAGAATCCGAGCGCGCTGTACGAAGCCGTCGATATTTTCTCCCCCCTCTCCCCCTTCACTAGACCTTGAGTGGTGGTCTGGACGCTAGTCATTCGGATGAGACGATAAACCGAGGTCCCGTGTGCAGCATACACTAAGCGCACGTAAAAGAACCCACGGCACAAAAGGGTTGTTCCTGGCAAAATGCTGTAGTAAAATCCACTTCGGTACGAAAAACAAATAGAACTGCACGCAGGAAAAAATACAAAAAATGGGTGGCGCTGTAGTGTAGCGACACGCTCTCCCTAGGGAAAGCAGCGCGAATTTTACACAGAGAAATCTGTTGTAATAAAAAGAGAAACACACACACAAATTGTACTCACATAGGTATACTGCCTGCAATGAGATAGATAGATAAGTAGATGGACAGACAGATAGATAGAGTGATAGATAGATATAGATAGATAGATAGATAGAGAGAGAGAGAGAGAGAGAGAGACAGAAACATATTTACCCGGCGTTTCTCTTTCAGACACTTTACTTCTATGTGGAACCAACACGTACATAGTTATATCTTACATGGCCTTGAGAATATTTGCACATGCCAATGGAACAAAGACAAATTACAGGATTCTTCTTTATGGAAAAGAAAATGAAATAAAAGAAAGACAAACAAAACAATTAAAAAGAAAAGAAAAAGAAAATACAACAGAAAGAAATGAGGGAAATGGTGATGGAAAAACACACATAAAAATGAAAAGAAGAAATATAAGGGGGAAAAAGGTGTGTGTGTGTGTGGGGGGGAGGGGGGGAGCAAAGGGGAGTCTTTCAGGAATGCTGAGAGTCTTCTGCTCATTTGAATAACTTTAAAGCGTCATCTGGTTTCTCCTTCCAACAACAGCAACAACAACAACACAAAGAATTTTTTTTTTAAAAAAGAGGAAAGTATCCTTTCCTTCTTGGCTGCCCCATTCCACTGATTGCCTTTCTTTTGATGTGAACAGAAAACGAACGGGGGAGTGCTGGTTCCTTCTCTCAACGTCACGCCACTTCACACACTGCTAACAGTGGAGGCCACCGCGCCCTTGACATGCAGACAATGGCCTGTGTTCACAATGCAACACCTGTCAAGGTGATGGTTTTCCTTGCTATGCACAGTTTCATGAACAGTATTGAAATGTTTAATAATAAAAAAAAACAACAACTAAAAGTCGGCTATTTCGCACATATACGTGTGGTTCCTTTTTGTTCCATGGGCATTTTCATTCAATTTGTTTCATGGGCATTTTCATTCAGTCTTGAAAGTTGTTAAAAAAAAGAAGAAAATACAATAGAATCAATCTTATTGTGCCCTTTGTTGACAATGCTTATGTTCACACACACACACACACACACACACAAAGCACATGTGATGGTGGATTTTATTTCATCTACTGCATTTGCATTTGTGTTAAAGGTCTTGTGAATATGATAACTGAAAAGAAAATAGAGTGATGTATACTGCACATATACGTGGGATTAAAAGAAAAAAAAAGAAGAAAAGAAATTTGAAATCAAGGTCTTGAAAAGTATAGAAACAAGAGGCAAAGCCTTCAAGGCTCACTGGTGCTTCACGCTTTATTCTGTAAAGGAATCATTAGGAGGAAAAAAAAAGAGATTTTAAAAATGGTTGAAAAGTGCTCTGTATTAAATATGAGGGATAAGCTTGGGAGAAGAAAAAAAGAAAAGAAAAGAAAAAAAACGTAATGTTTAAGATGAGAAAGATTAGTTTAAAGCAAATTAAGTCCCCTAGCATTAATTACAGAGTAATTTCCCTTTTTTTTACTATCTGCACCAAAACGTTTGCAAAATAAATAAAACTTCCACGAAGTTCCTGTTTGAACAAAAAATGATAATAATGACTGCTCATGTTGTGTCAGAATATCAGATCAAAGTGCCAAGTTTAGAGAATACAAAAAATATAAATATAACAGTAGATGCAGTTTGCATATAATTAGGCTTCATTTTTTAAATTTTTTTGTGCCCATCCCAGAGGTGCAATATTGTTTTAAACAAGATGACTGGAAAGAACTGAATTTTTCCTATTTTTATGCCTAGTTTGGTGTCAACTGACAAAGTATTTGCAGAGAAAATGTCAATGTTAAAGTTTACCACGGACACAGACACACACAGACACACACACACACACACAGAGACAACCGAACACCGGGTTAAAACATAGACTCACTTTGTTTACACAAGACAACACACACCTGTAACAGGAATCGGGGAGGGCGGGTTTTTTGTTTACACTTTGTTTACACAAGTGAGTCAAAAGGACAATACAGTAATGTTTTTCGCACATACACGTAGACTTTTATTCTATGCACATTTGCACCCATGGTGGTACGTCCGTAAACAGTATAATAATCAGGCTTCATGCACAAACATGCATCCACATAGCGACAACACACACATACACGCGCACGCACACACACACATACAGACACACACAGACATAAACACACAAATCCACACATCCACACACACACACACACACACACACACACCCTTCCCTCCGAACTTATTCTTTGCTTCTGATTTGGTACGGAAAATAAAAATAAGAGTTTGCGATTTATTTTATTTCATCTATGTGTGTGTGTGTGTGTGTGTGTGTTTCTCCACACGTCATTCAAATAAAACAGCATCATTAAGGAGTCAATGCTTGCTCCCTGTAACAGGAATCGGGGAGGGCGGGTTTTTTTTTTTTTTTAAAGGGGCGCTCACGTGAAAACCAAACGCCTTAGCGCATGAGGATGCAAATCATGATTCGGCTTGGTCTTGGCACACAACTCCACTGAGACACGGAGGTCACAGAGGATGGAGAAAGAAAAAGGGGATGTGTGTGTGTGTGTGTGTGTGTGTGTGCGTGTGTGTGTGTGTGTGTGTGTGTGTGTGTGTGTGTGTGTGCGTGTAGGGGTGGGGGGGGGGGAGGCGGCGGAGGAGTGGAAGGGGAGTGGGGGAAGATATGCAAATGAAGGGTCTTGATATCTCTAACATATTTAGTTAGTTTGTTTATGTTTTGTGTGTTTATTCATTTGCTTCCTTCTCAATCTCCTCCCATGCACCCCCACTCCTCCCCCCCCCCCAACTCTTTTTTTTTTTTTTTTTTTTTTGAATTCTCTTACTTGTTTTTTTTTCTCTCCCCAAAATATGGAAATAAGGGCATCTGACGTCCGAAAATATTACTTTTATGGGTTTGTGCGTTCGGAAGAGCGCAAGAAGAATGGAGCAAGAATGGTTAAGAAGATCATCTGCCAATGCAGTGTCCCCCGAGGGACTGAGTTCTTCTTCTTCTTCTTCTTCTTTGTTCGTGGGCTGCATCTCCCACCGTCCACCCCGTATACATGTACACGAGCGGGCTTCCACGTGTATGACCGTTTTTACCCCGCCACGTAGGCAGCCATACTCCGTTTTCGGGGATGTGTATACTGGGTATGTTCTTGTTTCCATAACCCACCGAACGCTGACATGGATTACAGGGTCTTTAAGGTGCGTATTTGATATTCTGCTTGCGTATACACACTATAGGGGCTTCAGGCATTAGCAGGTCTGCACATATGTTGACCTGGGAGATCGGAAAAAAATCTCCACCCTTCACCCACCAGGCGCCGTTACCGAGATTCGAACCCGGGACCCTCAGATTGAAAGTCCAACGCTTTAATCACTCGGCTGTCTCACCCGTCTGACTGAGTTCGATTCTCGGTCTCGCCCTTTCCCCCCCCAAGTTTGACTGGAAAATCAAACTGAGCATCTAGTCCTTCGGGTGAGACGGTGAAAGTCCCATCTGCAGCAGGGACATGGCGCACTGTAAAAGACGTAAGTGTTGTTCTCTGGCAAAATTCTGTGGAGGGAAATCCAGTCTGTTGCGTTGGGGGGGGCCATGCTATTGGTCTGGCATCTTCCCGGCGGAAGTGATGTAGCGTGATATGGATTTGTCCGAACTAGGAGACACTTCCTTGAGAAACACGAAAACTGAAACTGTGTTCGTTTGTATGTGTTGTTGTGTTTACGTGTTTGTTTGCTTTCGTATTTCTTTTTTGTATTATTTTCTACCTATCTGAATTCTTTGTTCTCTTCTCTTTTTTTTGTGTGTGTTACTTTTACTCCACCCTTTCTTTTTTGTTCACTCTCGTTCTCTCCTTCATCCCCGAAAGCGGAGTATGGCTGCCTACATGGCGGGTTAGAAAACGGTCATGCACGTAAACGCCCACTCGCGTATATACGAGTGAACGTGGGAGTTGCAGCCTACGAACGCAGGAGAAGAAGAAGTAGTTGTCTCCTTCTTTTCCTTCTGTTTCCTTTTGTCTTCCCTTTCCTTCTTCTTCCAAGTCTTCATTTGCGTATGTGTGTGTGTGTGTGTGTGTGTGTGTGTGTGTGTGTGTGTGTGTGTGTGTGTGTGTGTGTGTGTGTGTGTGTGTGTGTGTGTGTGTGTGTGTGTGTGTGTGTGTGTGTGTTTCCTCACCCTTTCTAGTTATAGTTATTCTGACAGTATAAATACTTCCGTCATCTATTACAAGAAACAGAAGGGCGATGTCCGTGTTATCGAACAAACAAACAAATATTCTAGAGAAAAGCTGGAGACCACTCTCACAAGGAACAGAAACAGAGATACATACAGAGACAGCGACAGACAGACAGACAGACAGACAGACGGGCGCAATAGCCAAGCGGTTACAGCGTTGGACAATTTGAGGGTCCCGGGTTCGAATCTCGGTAACGGCGCCTGGTGGGTAAAGGGGTGGAGATTTTTTCCGATCTCCCAGGTCAACATAATTATGTTCAGACCTGCTTGTGCCCTTCGTGTGTATACGGCAAGCAGAAAATCAAATACGTACGTTAAAGATCCTGTAATCCATGTCAGCGTTAGGTGGGTTATGAAAACAAGAATATAACCAGCATGCATTTCCCCGAAATTGGAGTATGGCTGCCTACATGGCGGGGTGTACATACCAGTGAACGTGGGAGTTGCAGCCCACAAACGAAGAAGAAGACAGACAGACACACACACACACGCGCACACACACGGTCGCGCGCACACACACACACACACACATACACACACACACACACACACACACACGCAAAGTCCCCCGCCACCCCTACCTCATCCCTCCCGCCCCCTTATCCCACACACATGCTCGCACGACGCACGCAACTTTCATCCACAGCTCTTCCTCTTTCTTTCCGGACCATGAAGATGGAAGAGGAAATTGCAGCATCAAGGTGAGGGAGGACAGTAAACAAAGCTTGATGCCGATATGCTATAGCAAAAAAAAAAAAGAGAGAGAGACAGAGAGACAGAGAGAGAGAGAGAGAGAGAGAGAGAGAGAGAGAGAAGGAGAGAGAGAGGGGGGAGAGAGGGAGAGAGAGAGAGAGGGACAGAGGGACAGAGAGAGAGGGAGAGAGGGAGAGAGAGAGAGAGAGAGAGAGAGAGAGAGAGAGAGAGAGAGAGAGAGAGAGAGAGAGGGAGAGAGAGAGAAAGAAGGAGACAGACAGATATGCAAACACTCCAACACACACACACACACACACACACACACACACACACACACACACACACACACACAGAAGGGCAGGCAGATAGAAAACAGAAAGACAGAAAGACATAAGCAGAAGCGAGAGAGAGAGAGAGAGAGAGAGAGAGAGAGAGAGAGAGAGAGAGAGAGAGAGAGAGAGAGAGAGTGGGTGGGGGGGATAATAAAAAAAGCAAAATAAAAGGATTTCCGATGTCTCATAAATTCCTTCCTTTCTTTTTCAGTTCTTTGTTAGTTTTCTATTTCGCTTTCTTTTTTTTTTCTTTTTTTTTTGTTTGCACCTACTATGTCACCAGAGCTTTTGAGCTAATGACAAACATTTCAGTATTCAGTGTTTGTTTGTTTGTTTCTTCCTTTCCTGCCTTCCTTCCTTCCCTTTTTCCTCCCCCCCGTCCATCTTCTTTCACTTCCTTTATTCAAATTGCGGCCACGGCCTTGTCCAATGATTTATTATTATCGTTATCTTTTCTAAACTTTTACTTTCTTTTTTGTTTTACTCGGCTGTCGTTCCATGCCCCGAAAGAACAAGACGACGTCAGTATTTACAAAAAACAAAAACAAAAAAAAAAAACAAAAAAAAAACAAAAATGCAAGACCTCATGAAGAAAAACGTTTGCAGGGAAGATTATCTGCATTTGTACTTGCATTTCTCTTTATCACAACAAATTTCTCTGTGTGAAATTCGGGCTGCCCTCCCCAGGGAGACGCGTCGCTACAATACAGCGCCACCCACTTTTTTTTTATATATTTTTTCCTGCGTGCAGTTTTATTTGTTTTTTCCTATCGAAGTGGATTTTTCTACATAATTTTGCCAGGGACATCCCTTTTGTTGCCGTGGGTTCTTTTACGTGCGCTAAGTGCATGCTGCACACGGGACCTCGGTTTATCGTCTCATCCGAATGACTAGTGTCCAGACCACCACTCAAGGTCTAGTGGAGTGGGGGGAGGGGAGAGGGGTGTGGGGGGAATATTGGCGACTATACCGTGATTCGAACCAATGCTTTCAGATTCTTTCGCTTCCAAGGCGGACGCGTTACCTCTTGACTATCACTCCATATGTTCAAGGATCATTCTTGGCCCTTGGGGGCGTAAATTTGACTCAGTTAGAATCAATGTGGGACATTAAAGTAGAACTACACCGCCTTTGCTTCCGATAAGTTATAAAGGAAAGAAAGGGGTGGGGGGATGCGGGGGGTGGGG
>NC_134885.1:32298288-32300788 GCF_041734735.1 Babylonia areolata
AGCCCCAGTGACACGGGGAAGTAAGTGTCAACATGAAACAAGAAGGCCAAAAATGGAAACCAAAACCAAAAACCAAACCATAAGTTAAAAACAAAATCTACGGATAGAATACACGGCATCTCGACCATCCATTCTAAGAAGTGAGAGAGAGACACAGACAGAGTCAGACAGACAGACAGGCGGAAGACAGATAGAGACAGACAGTGACAGACAAACAGACAGACAGAGAGAGAGAGCCGTTTCGAACGCAAACCGAATCCAAACACATTCAGACCCCCCAATGCACTGAACGAAGCGGAATGCGATATACATTGGGACAGAAAGCGACAAAAGTGTTGCTCGCTGCATGTTTTCCTCTGCCCTCCGACAACAAAAATTACTGAAAGGGTTGAACCCCCTCTGGACTCTGATGCAAATTACAATAATTGCTGTCATTAACAATTGATCTGATGAAAAAAAAAAATTCCCCGAGGACATAATTGAAACCATGGAGTTTGCAAACGATCAGAATAAAATGTTTCCGTGAGCTTAAGAAAACTGCGAAATCAGAAAATTGAATTAAGGAAAGTAAGTATGGAAGGGAGGGTGCAAGGACGAAAGAAAGAGAGGAGCAAAAACAAAAAGGAAGGAAGGAAAAGGAGAAGATACGGGTAAACGAATTAATGAACGAATTACCAAATAAACATAGGAAAGAGTGAAAGAAGGAATAAAGAAACACTTCATTAAGCATCTTAAAATTATGCAGTACACTTCCTTGCCACAATGACCTATAACGAAACTCTCAACATCAAAGTACGTGGGCAACAATTCTAAACCCATTATATTACCCATTAACTATGGCGTACCTCAAGGTTTTATTTGGGGACCTATTTTGTTTCGTGCTTATATTAATGACCTAAAATTACCCATTAAGGCACCACGTGAAACGTTTCCTGGTAATATTCATACCAGTCATGTTGATTTACGTAATGTCTCTTCCTCTTCAGGAAAGCACTGGCCAGATGAATGAATGGTCCGAACTAAACCATATGAATCTCCATCCTCTTCACCTCTCTACACTCCATCTCGCTCACTACGATCGGCTTCGGATCCACTCTGTTTACGCATACCCAGATTCAAACACTCGACTGTTGGCCGCCGTTCTTTTTCTGTCTCTGGACCTTGCAATTGGAATGAACTTCCTCTTTCGCTTCGTCAAGTCTCCACACTCAGCTCTTTCAAGTCTGGCCTTAAAACCCACCTCTTCCCAAAATAGCCTCCCTTCCCTGCCTCTTCCTTGTCTTTAGTTTCTCCAATTTTAGAGTTATGCGTGCGTGAGAATGACTGGTAAGAAAGCGCTTAGATTTGTCTCTGCACAAGATTCAGCGCTATATAAGTACCATTATTATTATTATTATTCTTATTATTATTACATAGACTCACATTGCTTACACAAGTGAGTCAAAATCCAAAGAAACCACAAAAAAACAAACCTAGACTGATTGGCTATGGATCGCAAGAATGGTCACATCAAGTTCAGTACAGCAATAGAGTTCATTTTGTTTTAATAAAAGTAATGTTTATTTTCATTCCATTCACACTCATTTTTATCAAAACAAATGGACATGACTTTAAAGTACGTAATGACAAGGTTCAGATTAAAGATTTGCGACATGTCTGCCTGACCGTGATGTTATTTTGGCTTATTCAGAAGCAGCTGAAAAAAAAAAAGACTTCATCTTGTGTCATCTTGCCCTGCTTTGAATGATCATAGACAGCAGACAGTTCAACACACACACGCACACACACACACATACGCGCGCGCACACACACACACACACACACACATCACATGTAATTAACTTTGCTTCGACTTGCCTTTGCATGTAGCTTCATCGAAGAATACTATCATAAATCAGTTTGATGTTTACTTGCATAAAGCATTCAAATTTCACAGTGTAACACGTACTTAGTTATTTTTAGCCGTGTATTGTCGGGGCGGTAGTTAATCATTGGATGATGTATAGTATTGTTAATCGTAGACCCGTTTCTAGCTTTGGAGAACGTGTCCCATTGTGATGGGCCATGGTCTTCATTGAACATAACTATCATCGACAGTCGTATTTCTGTCTGTCTGTCTGTCTATCTTTCTGTCTGTCTCCTCCTTTCTCTTTCCCTCTGTTTATCTCATTGTCTGTCTCTTATTTCTCTCTCTTGCTCTGTGTGTGTGTGTGTTTGTGTGTGTGTGTCTTGGCATCTGTTTTCCGCCCATACATACTTGCACTCACACACACACACACGATTGCACACACGTATATGTAAACACACACACACACACACACACACACACACACACTGCTCCAAAATATTTGCTAAAGAAACTTCAAAGCATAGACTGTAAAGCATATAGACTTGCCCTTGGTATACCTTTCCATGCATCGACCCTCGGAACATACAAAGAAATAGGAGTACTACCTTTAGATGAATACCGAAACCTCGCATGTGCTAAATATGTATTGAG
>NC_134885.1:32308288-32310788 GCF_041734735.1 Babylonia areolata
TGATGAAACACTGTCTTGTCAAACATTACATGGCTGTTTGATGAAACACTGTCTTGTCAAACATTACATGGCTGTTTGATGAAACACTGTCTTGTCAAACATTACATGGCTGTTTGATGAAACACTGTCTTGTTAAACATTACATGCCTGTTTATTTAATGAACAGTGACTTGTTCAGCATACCCTAGCTACTTGTTTAATTACAAATTTGTTAAGCATAACAAGGGCGGTTTCTTGACTTGATAAGCATTGCGTCGCTGTGTATTTGCCGACTTGTTAAACATTACATGGCTGTATAGTTGTTGGCCTGGTTCCAACATGTCAGATTTTGAGTTCTGGGCACTCATTGGTCTCTTTTTGATATCAACGTTGGATCAAACCATGAGAGCGTTGCTTCTTTGTTGGTTACATGAAAAGAGAAGGAAAGCAGAAAGAAGAGAGAGACAAACGGATATATAGAGACAGACAGACAAACAGAGAGAAAGAGATAGCGAGACAAAAAAGAGAAAAAGAGACAGAGATAAAGAGACAGAGAAAGACAGAGAGAGAGACACAGAGAGACAGAGACAGGGAGAGCGAGAGCGTAACAGAGATAAAGATATTTTGAGGAAGGTGACAAAGAACAGATCCGGTCTTTGCGCGATATGTTCTTGATTAATATCAAGTCTTTTTTGTCCAGGAGAGAGAGAGAGAGAGAGAGAGAGAGAGAGAGAGAGAGAGAGAGAGAGAGAGAGAGAGAGAGAGAGAGAGAGAGAGAGAGAGAGAGAGAGAGAATTGATATCTTCACGCACTGCTCTTATTAACGAAAAAGAAAATCCTCTATTTCCTTTGAATGCCTCAGATCTTGAACGGCAGTTCCAACGCCAGTGGATTGAAAGAAAAAATCAACAACAGAAAATGACATGGTTGATATTTCGAGTATGATTACTTTCCATTTTTTTGTTTCTTTAATCACTCATTATCGAAGCGATCTTATATGAGGATGAAAATGTTCTGGGAATTTTTTTTCCCTTCTTCCGGTTGAAATGAAGGCTGTGAATTTCATATCCTGTCAATCTGCGCCTTGTAAAGTGAATAAGGTTTGACAGCCTGTGAGAGAAGCTGCAGCATATTGTGCAAGAAATACGTTTTATTGCGCTCAGCATGGAGCCAAGAAACTTTGCCGCTTTCTTTTGTCATGTTTGGGCACGGACTAGAATTTCACTTCAATAGGGTGCCACGGGTTTTCACACTGGAAGCGAAATAAAGCAATGATAAATAAGGTAAAGTTCCTATTTCTTTCACACACAACCCCGTTGGAACACACACACACACACACACACACGCGCGCGCGCTCGTGCGCGCACTCACACGCGCACGCACACATCAGAGTAATCATTTTCCCGTCAGGGGGATGTTGTGTAGAGAGGGGGAGGAGGGGTAGGGGGAATCATTTTGCTGCCGTACTTGATTTTGCTTGTTCCTTTGCGCGCGCGCGCGCGCGCGCACACACACACACACACACACACACATACACACACGAGCACGAGAACAGAAATCAATACACGCTGATAATTTACACCAACCTTCAAGTTTTGAATGGCGTTGGCTGGGTCGTCGGCAAAGCTCTCCACCTTGGTGATGTTGATCTTACTGTTTTCCACCAGACTGTCGAAGCGGTTGTGAGCCTGCAACAATGAGAACCGAATATGCAACCCATGCATGATTATGCTCTGGTAAGTGTGTCATCGATGGGGATTTGTGTGTGTGTGTGTGTGTGTGTGTGTGTGTGTGTGTGTGTGTGTGTGTGTGTGTGTGTGTGTGTGTGTGCTAATATATATATATATATATATATATATATATATATATATATATATATATATTATACGTGTTTTATTTTCTATTTTTACCTCACATGTAAGACAACCAGAACCACGTAAACGGATGCTCAGGTGAAGATGTGGTAGGAAAAACTAAAACAAAAAACAACTGTTGTGTCACAGGCTCGCTTTATTTTTCATGTCATTTAGACCAGTGCAAACACACACACACACACACACACACACACACACACACACACTCTCTCTCTCTCTCTCTCTCTGTCTGTCTGTCTCCCTCTCTCTCGTTCGCCTTATCAAATATCTGCACACAGCTCTTTCAATTCTGGTCTTAAAACCTTCAAACATTCCTTTTTTTTATTTTTCCACCCCCCCAACCCCCACCCCCATTTCTCTTCCTGGCACATAGTTTTCTCCAACTATCTATCTACTAGTCATGTATAGGTTTTGCTTTTCACTCCTCTGAATGATCATCATCATTACCTTTTTTATCACTATCATCATCATCATCATTATTTTTCCATCATCCTCATCATCACCACCACCACCACCACCATCATCATCATCATCACTATTGGCAGTAGTAGTAGCAGTATTGTTGGTGGAAACAGAAGCAGTAGCAGCGGTAGTAGTTGTCGTTGTTGTTATCGTCGTTGTAGCAGCAGTAGCAGCAGCAGCAGCAG
>NC_134885.1:32323288-32330788 GCF_041734735.1 Babylonia areolata
CCCCCAACCTCCCCCACCACACCCTCATTCACCCTTCCCATCACCCCCCCCCCCACCGATAGTCTCCCCTTCTAGTCTTAACGAGAGAGGGAAAGGGGGAAGTAATAAAAAAAATGTATTTGCGAGAAAATGTACAGGGTTAAAAAAAGAAGTTAAGGACCACTTGGGGAACTTGCACAGATTTTTTTTTCGTTTGTTTGGTGGCATAGTGAAATAATGCAGAATCTTCAGCGAACAGCTGTGGTGGTTTGTTTTTTTTGTTTTTTTGTTTTTTGGTTGTTGTTGCGGCAATCAATGTAATGAGCACTGCTCCAATTCAGTGGAGGTGACATCTTGCACAAACATTTCAATTTCTTTTTGTTGCTGTTGTTGGTTTTTTTAAAATGAAAAATCAAATCAATTCTACCATTCATGGGACACTGAAAAAATGTACATGTTTGGCTGAAGCGTCGAATTTTCAAGGGCATTTTTCAAGCTGTTTTTTTTTTTTTTTAGACGTGTGCCTAGTCATTCGGATGAGACGATAAACCGAAAAAACAAACAAACAAACAAACAAACAACAACAACAAAAAACAAAACAAAAACAAAAAAAAAACCAGCAAAAAACGAACAAGCAGACACAAAATTGCACACACTACATAATTCTCACCCATGATGACCAATGCAATAAGTCATTCGGATGAGACGATAAATCGAGGTCACGTGTGCAGCATGCACTTAGCGCACGTAAAAGAACCCACGGCAACGAAAGGGTTGTTCCTGGCAAAATTTTGTAGAAAAATCCACTTCGATAGGAAAAACAAACAAACAACAACAACAACAAAACTGCACGCAGGAAAAAATACAAAGAAAGGGTGGCGCTGTAGTATAGCGATGCACTCTCCCTGGGGAGAGCAGCTCGAATTTCACACAGAAAAATCTGTTGTGATAAAAAGAAATATAAACAGAAATACAAACAAATAGAACAGACATTTGAGTGTGTGTGTGTGTGTGTGTGTGTGTGTGTGTGTGTGTGTGTGTGTGTGTGTGTGTGTGTGTGCGTGCTTGCGTGCGTGCGTGCGCGCGCGTGTGTGCGTGTGTGTGTGTGTGTGTGTGTGTGTGTGTGTGTGTACGTGAGTGTGTACGTGAGTGTGTGTGTGTGTGTGTGTGTGTGTGTGTGTGTGTGTGTGTGTGTGTGTGTGTGTGTGTGTGTGTGTGTGTGTGTGCACTGAGAACCCAGTGTGGGACCATATGCCACCTGCATAATTGAAACCATCTCTCGATTTTTGTTCTTTAAAAAAAAAAAAAAAAATCAAACATTTTATATAAAACATTTCCGGGTTTAAGAGGTGGTCCTCAACATTTTGTTGGCGTCTGTGCAAAGAGTAGATGCTTTGATGGCGCTGCTCATTAAACGGAATCACCTTGTTGGAAGAAAAAAACAAAATGTTGACTGCAAACAAACTAGAATTGTCGGACATTTTTTTTTTGGTTTGTTTAAAGGGTAGTAACAGCAATATTGATTTGAAGCAATTGAACATATCATGACGAAGGCAGAATAGTTTTATCTATTCATTTATTCATTCATTTATCCATTCGGTTGTTTGCTTGTTTCTTTATATTATCAGTTGATTTATTTATGTGTGCATGTATGTATGCATGCACATAGTAACTTACCTATTCATTAATTCATTTGCTCACTTACTACAGTCATTATTTTATCATCATCTGATGGTAATTTCTCACTTCAGAAGACATGATTGGTGTACTTTTGGATTAGAATGGGTGCGCATATCTTCAGACATACAAATATACACGCATGCTTATATACACATTACACTCATTGCCCAAGGCGACAGTGGTATATATCCAATGTTTATATACACATATTCAAACAGTACGATGTATGGGCTAAAATCTTTACCATAACCTATAAGATTGTGTAGACAAGCGTATGAAAATGTTATTCAGCAACACAAGAATGGAAATGTAACTAGGTATCTGAAAAAAAAAGAATAAAAAAAAAGTTTGGATTGCAATGCACTTATCCAAGAATGATGCAAGAACAGACATATGCATATCCACCACCACCACCACCACCACCACACTACCAACAAAAACAACAAAAATGATACGCCCATATTGAAGGGAATGAATAAAAAACATACTTCTTTCAACAACAATTCACAGCCTAAAAATTGATATAGCGCAGCATGTAGATCTGAATGGCACAAAGTCATCGCATAACCCTCCCCCCGCCCCCCGTCCCCCTCCATCCTTCGCTCCCACACAAATAAAACACAAATAAACTGGTCGATGTGTTTTCAGCAACCCCCCCCCCCCCCAGCCCCACCCCCCACCCCCCCGCGCGCCCCCTCGCTCTCTAAAGACTCACTTACTGCATGGTAATACACTCACTACTTTCAAGTTTTCGTCCTGCCTGAAAAATGTTGGGAAAACTGTAGTGTTTTCGTTTACTTTCAACGAAAGGGTAAGCAAATAATCTTGATTTAAAAGAAGAAGAAGAAAAAAAAAAGAAGAAGAAAAGAAGAAAAGAAAAGAAAAGAAAACAGAAGAAAGGTATCATTATCTTGCATGCGATTCGATGGGTATGAAGTGTATGACGTGGTTTGACCAATATGGAACATGCGCTGTCTCCAATTTTCTTTTCACTTCAGAGGATCTGATGTGACAGAAAAAAAGAATAAAAGAAAAAGAAAAGGAAGTATGTCTCCATGCCCCCCCCCCCCCCATCCCTTCCCCCTATCTCTCCACACACCCACCCACCTATACCCTCCCTTCTCTCATTTTTCTACTGCTGAGAGAAATCTCACAAGAACAGAAAAAAAGTGTCAAAACAGAAAACAAAAAAACACACACAAAAAAAAAAAAAAAAAAAAAAAAGTGTGTGTATGTCCTCTCATTTTCTAAATTAGATATTCCCTCTATGTTGTGTGGCTTTTTGCTCGCATTTCCATGTCCATTAATCAGTAATCTATCCCTGCCTTCTGTATGCCAGTCAGTTGGTGTGTCTGTCTGTCAGTGTGTCTGTTTTATTGCTGTTTTCTTTTCTTCTTTTTTCATCTTCCAGCAAGATGATGAAACAGATTATGCATCAGAAGTTTGTTTTTTGTCACTTTTTTTTCATCTCGAAAAACCATATCTGTCACACACACACACACACACACACACACACACACACACACACACACACACACACACACACACACACACACTACACATGCACACACATATATCTATCTATCTATCTATCTATCTATTTTTTCTCTCTCGAAAAACCATATCCGTCACGTGGTGGTACACACACACACATACACACACACACACACACACAGGCCTGACTAAGCGCGTTGGGTTACGCTGCTGGTCAGGCATCTGCTTGGCAGATGTGGTGTAGCGTATATGGATTTGTCCGACCGCAGTGACGCCTCCTTGAGAAACTGATACTGATACTGATACTATCTATCTATCTACATATATAATTTCTTCTGATACATTTATCTACTTCCTTTCCTTTTTATCAAGATATAGGCTACATACCACACATGGTGACCTCCCGCACTCAATCATACTCAGAGAAATAAGCAAACACTGTCCTTTGCATGACCTGTGGCATGTCAATTTCCTTCATCCTGAAATCAGTGTGCGAAAACCACTGAACGTCACCACAATGACTCACCAGCAGCGCAGAATCTCCTCTGGTGAGCAGAAGGGTTTAGACGCTTATCTGCCAACCCAATGTTCATGAATGTCTGGCCTGGGTTCGATTCCCGCCCGTTCTCGCCCTTTCTCCCAAGTTTGACTGAAAAACCAAACCTGAGCTTTCTAGTCATTCGGATGACACGATAAACCGATGTCCCGTGTGCAGGACGGACTTGGCGCACTGAAAAAAGAAAAAAGGAAAAAAAAAAGACAAACCCATGGCAACAAAGGTGTTGTCCTCTGGCAAAATTCTGTAGAAGAAATGCATTCTGATAGGTATAAAAAAAATATATTGCATGCACTCAAAACCTAAGCGCTTTGGGGTTAGGCTTCTGGTCAGGCATCTGTCTAGCAGTTGTGGTGTAGCGCATATGGATTCGTCAGAAAGCAGCGATCCTTCCTTGACTGAGAAACTGAAACTGAATCTGAAGATCCTGATCCAGTTCCTTGTGAACTGTAACTGTTTTTGCCAATGTCTAAATGAACTGAAATGTGTAACAATGAACCAAGTTCATTCAGGTAAACTGGGTGATGGTTTCTAGAAAGAAAACAACAACAATAACAACAAAATCATCCAATACATCACACAAAGAGAGAGGAAAAAAGGTGTGAAAATGTATGGCATGGAAGGAGTGAACTGGGCCCCGCCTGCCTATGCCTAGCCCAGGGCAGTGTGTGGATGTCCGTTCACTACCCTGATGACAGTAAAAGGCTATGGGACCTTTGACCTTCACCTGAGTATCAGTATCAGTATCAGTATCAGTAGCTCAAGGAGGTGTCACTGCGTTCGGTCAAATCCATATGCGCTACACCACATCTGCCAAGCAGATGCCTGACCAGCAGCGTAACCCAACGCGCTTAAATAATATCTTCCCAAGCAGGGAACCCGAACTGTACTGCATTCTGTTGAACTCTATTACTGTTTTTTTGTCACAACAGATTTCATTGTGTCAAATTCCCAGCTGCACGTCGCCACAGTATAGGGACACCTTTTTTTTTTTTTTTTTTTTTAAATACTATCTGCAAGTGTATTTGTTTAACTGTCACAACGGATTACTCTACACAGCTTTGACAGGGTCAACCATTTTCATCGACCTGGGTTCTGTTTACGTGCGATAATAAATAAGTACATGATGTACAATACACACAGGACCTCGGATATATCGTCTCACCCCGAATAACAAGCTGCCCAGATCATCATTCGAGGTTTAGTGGAAGGAGCAGGAGCAAAAAAAAAAAAAAAAAAAAAAAAAAAAAAATCACGATCCGTACATGGGAATCAAACCCTTGGACACTCTCTTCCTTATCGGGCGCATTACCACTTAGCCACCGCTCCGCAGATGTTCATATTTGTATGCAAATAACAGAAGATGAAGTGAATTGGAAAAGAAAGAAAGAAAGAAAGGAAGGAAGAAAGAAAGAAAGAAACGGAAATGAAAAGAAAACAAACCGTAATCATCGTTCACAACAGAACAGTTGTGCACCCGAGATTGATTGGGAATGGGTGGGGTAGGGTAGGGATGATGGAAACGGGTAATGGATATATAACAATGTGTTGTAATGATATTACGATTACTGTTTTGTGTGTGTGTGTGTGTGTGTGTGTGTGTGTGTGTGTGTGTGTGTGTGTGTGTCTGTGTGTCTGTGTGTCTGTGTGTGTTTGCGTGTGTTTGTGTGTGTGTGTGTGTGTGTGTGTGTGTGTGTGTGTGTGTGCGCGTGTGTGTTAGTGTGTGTGTGTGTGCGTGTGAGTGTTGAGGGGTTGGGTCGAGTTTGGGGGGAGGGGAGGGCGAGAGGGGGTGTGCGGGAGGGGAGAGGGTGCGGGGGGGCGGGGGGGGGGGGAGGGGGGGGGAGGAGAACATGGCGGAGCGGGGTAGGGGGGAGGGGGGTAAACGATTATATTTCATGCTGCTGGTTTGCATTTCGTAAACAGGAAGTTAACAGACATTTTGTTTCGTGTTTAAATTTCGTGCCTTTTGCTCTGGAATCATTGACTGAGAGATCATACTAATAACATTAGACTTCTTGAGAGATCTTCATCACCATCATCATCCTAATCCTCCACCTCCTCGTTATTATTATTATTATTATTGGTATTATTATTATTATTATCATCATCATCATCATTATTATTATTATTATCATTATTCACATACCCAATTATTTTTTTGCTGCTCATCTTTAATGTCTTTATAGCGGCAGTACTGTTTCCCTACTCATTCATACTCTCCCGTTCGTGATTCACAATGCTTTGTTATTTGGTGTTTTCAATATACCTGTTTTAATGCAACACACACACACACACACACACACACACACACACACACACACACACACACACACGTGTGTGTGTGTGTGTGTGTGTGTGTGTGTGTGTGCGTATTTATGTATGTGTGTATATATGTATATGGTAATCAGTCGTGTCCATCAAAGACCAAGATAAAGTAACTGCTGTCCCGACTATCTGGGCGAAAATTTGATTATGGTGAAGAGTGTCTTGTCCAAGTTACACCCCCCACTCTCTCGGCCAAGAAGGTTTCAGGACAGTCGGCACAGGGATGGTTCCCAAAGGCTAACTAGCATCCAAGACTGCAGCACCAAGAACCACTTCAGTCATGTTGCCCTCCTTAGTTTGACGGCCACACATAAAAGACTGAGCTGTAAATGACTTTCCACTGCATTTGAGAAACCATGACTCATACAGCTCTAACTCAGCTGTCGCCCCAACTGTAAGCTAATGTCAATCTCTGATACGAGATGAGCGTTGAGCCGTTATGAGACTGACTACCTACTGCGGGTTCGATGCATACAATCATCTCTCTCTCTCTCTCTCTCTCTATATATATATATATATATATATATGTGTGTGTGTGTGTGTGTGTGTGTGTGTGTGTGTGCAGAGAAAGAGAGAGAGAGAGAGAGAGAGAGAGAGAGAGAGAGAGAGAGAGATGATATGATGATTTATTGTCAAAAACATTTACAGCCATTTTGACAAGAGAGGATTATAAAAAAATACTAATTAAACAAATACCACGAAACACACACCGCAACAACTGTATGCAAGAAAAGGGTAGGGAAAAAGAACAACAAAACAGCAAACAACATAGGGCATATAGCATTAATGCTAATGAATAAACGGATTCACTAATTATCATATAAGCAGATGAGTTATGACCATGGAGAGAGAGAGAGCGAGAGAGAGAGAGAGAGAGAGAGAGAGAGAGAGAGAGAGAGAGAGAGAGAGAGAGAGAGAGAGAGAGAGAGAGAGAGAGAGAGAGAGAGAGAGAGAGAGAGAGAATCAATGTGTGAGTGTGAGAAAGCTCGGGCTAATACCCCTCCTCCATCCAGTAATGATGGTTCCCCCACCAATCTGCTGACACCGGAACATTTAGCCACACAACTCAACGGGGAACACCAATGTGGGAGAGACTTCATGTAGAGTGCTATAGCCTCGTGCTAAGTCCACCTATGGAAGCGAGAGAATCTGAGGGTGCTGGATCGAAACCAGTACCACCGAGGCAACCATGTGTTCTGTATTGTCCATGTGTTCTGTGTGGCTTGTTCAGGATTAAAGAGGCTATGCCAGTCTTGAATAAAAGCTAATTTGTGTTTGCACATTTCTTCTGCCTTTGCTGCTGTGTGCACATGTCAAATGATCGGTAAAAAGACAGGCCCGGCGCTTCCTTTTAGAGGAAGTGTCTGGGTTTGCTCCAATGTGCCTTTTATTTACCCGTGTGCTAGCTGAATCGGTAGCGTAAACATCACTGAGTTGAAGTTGTGTACCTTGTGTAATAGAGTTAC
>NC_134885.1:32338288-32340788 GCF_041734735.1 Babylonia areolata
TATGTCCAGTCATTCGGAGGAGACGATAAACCGAGGTCCAGTGTGCAGCATGCACTTAGCGGACGTAAAAGAACCCACGGCAACAAAAGGGTTGACCCTGGCAAGATTCTGTAGAAAAATCCACTTTGATAGGAATAGCAAAAAAAAACCCAACAAAAACTGCATGCAGGAAAAAATACAAAAAAGAAAAAAAAAGAAAAAAAAAAGAAGAAGTAGTAGTAGTAGAGGAAGAAGAAGAAGAAGAAGAAGAAGAAGAAGAAGAAGAAGAAGAAGAAGAAGAAGAAAATGGTGGCGCTCCCAGTGTTGCGACGCGCTCTCCCTGGGGAGAGCAGCCCGAATTTCACACAGAGAAATCTGTTGTGAAGAAAAACAATAATACAATATGATACAATACATATAAAGTATGCTAAAGTGTGCATGATATTTTACATTAAACAGAATACTAAATAGCACACGTTTTACATAATGCCTATGTTTAATTATGCTATGATGTTTTATGCCTTAGACTGTGATTGTTGCATGTGAATTGCTGTGATTATTGCGTGTGTGGTTTAGTCTATATTAACTATAGTCCTGGATTTCAAGTATGCTTCAATTGTCCACATTTACAAACGGAAGGGAGACAAAACATCCTGCGATAACCACCGTGGAATCTCTCTCCTCTGCATCGCCGGCAAGATCTTCGCACGCATCATACTGAACAGACTGGTTGACCATGTCTCCAACACAGTCATCCCTGAAGCACAGTGTGGCTTCTGCTCAGGCAGGGGAACATGTGACATGGTGTTTGCCGTACGCCGTGAGCATAACAAGGAGCTCCACATGGTCTTTGTAGACATAAGGCCTTCGACACGGTGAACCGCTGTGGTCTGTGGAAGATCCTCCTAAAGTTCGGCTGCCCAGAGAGCCTAATCCAGCTGATTGCGTCATTCCACGATGGCATGCAGACGAGAGTACATGAAAATACTGACATGTCGGATCCGTTCCCTGTGGTGAACGGAAAAAAGCAGGGCTGCGTCCTGGCACCCACATTGGTCTCCATTCTCTTCTCTGCCATGCTGATTGACGCCTTCCAAGACTTTGACCGGGGCATCTACATTCCGTTTCGCACAGATGGCAAACTTTTCAACTTGCGGCGACTCCATGCGAGGTCCAGGGTGTTTGAGGCACTGTTGAGAGAGCTCCTCTTCGCTGATGACTGCGCGCTTGCTGCACACACCCACGAGGACATGCAGTTCATTATGGACAGGTTCTCAACCTCCTGCAGGCGCTTTGGATTTACCATGAGCCTCAGCAAGACCATGTACCAACCAGCTAGCCCGCATCGCCAAGGCCAGCTCCGCCTTTGGCAGACTCAATAAGAGGCTGTGGAACAACAAAGGCATCAGACTCAGCACCAAGATGAAAACCTACAGAGCTGTTGTGCTGACCACCTTGCTGTACTGCTGTGAAACATGGACGACGTATCGCCGTCACATTCAACAACCTGAGCAGTTTCACCAGAGATGCCTACGAAAGATCCTCGGCATAAAGTGGCAAGACAGGGTCTCCAACCTCCAGGTCCTGGAGAGGAGCGGCCTGCCCAGCATCGAAAGCCTGCTGATCCAGTGCCAGCTACGCTGGACAGGACACGTTGTCCGCATGACAGATAGCAGGATCCCGGAGATGCTACTGTATGGCCAGCTGAAGGAAGGCCACCGCGAAATTGGAAGACACTGCAAGGGCTTCAAGGACACCTTGAAGACAAACCTCAAAGCCTGCGACATAGACATCGCTTCTTGGGAAATTGATGCCCTTGACCGCTCTCGCTCGAGGATGCTGTGCTCTAGTGGCATAAAGACGTTTGAAAACAAGAGAACGCTGGCCATTAAGGAGAAGCGTGAGCGAAGGAAGCAGGGCTCAACTTCTGGAGACGTTTTCCCTTGCAACACCTGTGGGAAGTGCTGCACATCCAGAATCGGCCTCTTCTCCCATATGAGGACACACACCGACAGATAAGCCTGTCTGCCTACTCATCCGTCGGTCCGACGGGAGACTCCATTATCAACTATAGTATTTTGTATGTCCACTGTGATTATTGTTTGCATGTGTGTGACTGTGACTTCTGTGTGTGGGATTTACTTGAAAAGTCAACATTCAATCTTTTATGAATGACTGTGATGTTAGTAGATTTTCGTAGATTATCTATGTGCTTTACACCACAAGTTAATCTCACTTTGGAGATAGTAAAATACTCTGTATTCAGTATTCCTTTAGGAACGCTCTTTTTACTCCGATTTTCCACCTCATTTCACATCATGGCGTGAATGGATGTGGATCAGTCGACACGCTTTGACATCTCAAAAAAAAGTAGGCAGCCTGTTGTGCAAAATGACTCCGAGTTTGCAAAGCGCTTCGAGCTTGGTCCCCGACCGAGGATAGGCAAAATATAAGTATCCATCATTACATCAAAGAAACACACACACACACACACACACACACACACACACACACACACACA
>NC_134885.1:32350788-32353288 GCF_041734735.1 Babylonia areolata
ATGCTCAGTTTGATTTTGTCCAGTCAAACTTGGGAGAAAGGGCGAGAGCGGGAATCGAACCCAGACCCTACGGATACTGTATTGGCCGAAGAGCTTCTTAACCATTCTGCCACCTGCTTCAGGTTCAGGTACCTATTGCCGTTAAACATTCATACTGCTCCTCAAAAATGGGTTTTTGGTACTTTTGTATTTGCCCCCCCTCACACCCCCCCACTCCCAACCCCCACCACCATCCCCACCCCCCACCAACCACTTAATTACAGGGACTGCTGTCTAGGAAATCTAACGACACTGTCATCGGTAATCCATACAGTGTCAGACAATACCATTGATCCCACCCCAGTCTAGATTAAGAAACAGTACACACTACAATTCCTCTTTTCATTTCAACATAGGTGACAGGCGCGATCCACGATACCGTCGTGTAGGTTGTCTCCTGCCAACTAATTAATTAATTTTGGGCGGGTATCCCAAATGACCACGCCAGACTGATTGTTCACGCGCCAGTGATAACTCACTCGTTTCCGAAATCATTATTGACTCGCATGTTTTCCCCCGTAAGGGATCAGAGACGAAGGGATATGACGAGAGAGAGGGTGAGAAGTATGGTGGAGCGATACAATTGTGGCGACGTGTGTAGGCTGTGATGGTCAGTCCATTTTCATGATGACATCAACGTGTTCAGCGATACACGTTGTGTGCTGCATATTGAATCTCTCTCTCTCTCTCTCTCTCTCTCTCGTTCCAGTGCCCAGCCACAGGTCTGATGGATGTCAAGTATGACGAAGTGAGCGTGTCAATATGCAAATTCCTCCCCAGTGAGTTCGGACCCCCTCTCCGCCTACATGTTATAGTTTACAAGAAGAAGGGGATAAAGAAGAGAGAGAGAGAGAGAGAGAGAGAGAGAGAGAGAGAGAGAGAGAGAGAGAGAGAGAGATGCAGACAGACAGACAGAAAGACAGAGAGTCATAGACAGAAACACACATAGAGAACGAGAAAGAGAGGTCCTTTGGATTTTTATTAAAGTCCGGTGAGGAAAATAGCGTGAGAGAGAGAGGGGGGTGGGAGGGGGAGAGGGAGATATATAGATAGAAAGATAGAGAGAGAGAGAGCGGGAGATATATAGATAGAAAGATAGAGAGAGAGGGGGAGAGAGAGAGAGAGGGAGATATATAGATAGAAAAATAGAGGGGGTGGGGGGGGAAGAGGGGGAAATATATAGATAGAAAGATAAAGAGAGAGAGGGAGACGGAGAGACAGAGACAACGATACAAAGAGATATAGATAGATAGATATATAGATAGATAGATAGACAGATAGAGAGAGAGAGAGAGAGAGAGAGAGAGAGAGAGAGAGAGAGAGAGGGAGACGAAGAGGCGGAACGAGAGACACAGTCGCAAAAACAGAGACGGGAGATAGAGACAGTGAAAGAGACAGACACAGTCACAGAGATAAACAGGCAGCTGAGATATGATGGCAGGGAGGGAGGGACACACACACACACACACACACACACACACACACACACACACACATATATATATATATATATATGTATATATATATATATATATATATATATATATATATATATATATACATAGACGGAGACAGAGGCAGAGAGAGGTACATAGAAATAGAGGGAGAAGGGGTGGGAGGGACAGAGAGAGAGGGGAGAGAGAGAGAGAGAGAGAGAGAGAGAGAGAGAGAGAGAGAGAGAGAGAGAGAGAGCGAACGAACGAACGAACGTTTTATTCAGATAAGCCAGAGCCCCTTACAGAGATACGGATACGGATATGGGTAATTTATTCATGTATAGGCCATTGCCCCTCATGAAGGGGTACACACACATGATCATGTAAGAAAAGCAACAAGAAATGAGCATTCATATCATCAAGAACAAACTTCAGTATTCTAAGACATCAGAGTTGATCGCAGTCTGAATGCTTTAAACAAATAAATTGGCAAATTGCGAATGGTCTGTTCATGACGAGAAGCCATGAGTAATGCTAATCTATGTTGACAGGGAAATTTACAGAATTTGGATGATATATACCTTGTTCTTAAGTCATGCAGGACAGGGCAAGTTAGGACGAAATGTACTTCATTTTCTACCTCCTTGTTGCAAAGTTTACACCTTAGATCAGTTGCATTATGTATTCTATATCGGTAATAATGTACTGCAATATCGGAAATACCAAGCCTAAATCTTGCCATTGAATACTTTAAGTGTCGATCTATGTTTATAAATAAATACGTTTTGACATCCGGTACGGTGCAGAATGTTCTGTAAACATTAAATCTCTCGATATTACTAACATGAAAATCCCATTCCTGCCATCTACATGTAACTATCCTTTCTTTAAATACTCTAAGAAATTCGTCAATACTCTCTACGCCTTGGTTTAACCAAACGTAACCAAATCCGAATGTATACAATTTACAGAGGATGTTCGAAACCCAGTTTCTTTTGTCACGTGCATCCAGATCGAGCAAGGTT
>NC_134885.1:32355788-32370788 GCF_041734735.1 Babylonia areolata
TATATATATATATATATATATATAACAGCAAAGTGAGAGCTGTATTATCAATAGTTTCTCCAATGTAATGGGAAATCTTTTACAGCTCAGTCTTTTGTGAAGGACTATGGAGGACTTCCGGGCGCGGATTGGCCTGACCAGTCATCTGCGCACCCACAGAGCCCAACCCCCCCCCCCCCCCACCCCCAGGATGACTAGATGGTCCTCGTCGATCCCGACGGACGAACCACATGGCTCTCAAACTAGGAGGCAAAATTGCACTGGCTCTTAGTGCTGCAGCCTTGGGGGCTAGCTGGCCTTTGGAGGGACCATCCCAAAGCAGACTGTCCTGAAATCCTCTTGGCCGAGAAAGTGGGGATGCAACTTGGGCAAGACACTCTCCACTATAATCAAATTCTAGCCAAAATAGTCGGGACAGCAGTTGCCTCCCCTGCTGTTCTGATGGTCATTGTCGGACACGACTATCATTTTTAAAACACACACACACACACACACACACACACACACACACACACACACACACACACACACACACACACACACACACACACACACACACACACACACACACACACACACACACACACACACATCTCTCTCTCTCCATCTATCTATCTATATATATACTATTAAACTATCAGAGAGGATTTCTTTTTCAGAATTTTGCCAGAGAACAGCACAGGCCTGACTAAACGCGTTGGGTTTCGCTGCTGGTCATGCATCTGCTTGGCAGACGTGTTTGTTGTAGCATGTAATAATGGATTTGTCCGAACACAGTGACGCCTCCTTGAGCTACCGATAACGATACTTTAGACTTTAGCCATAGTTTTTTTTTTCTTCTTCTTCTTTTCTTGTGTATTGCTAAGCTAAGCTGCACGCGGGGGACCTCGGTTTATCGTCTCATCCGAATGACTAGTCCCTCAGTTTGATTTTCCAGTCTGGGCCCCAGTCCTTTCCGTTTAATTAATCTTCCCTCGACCCACGTCAGGTAGCGACCGAGTCATTCACACGTGGGGTACCGTAAGCGAAATGGGATTAAAGCGCTCACCCCCCTCCCCCCGCGCCACCCCGCACTCCCCCCCCCCCCGCCCCCCCAAGGACACAACACTATGCCAAAACGGGGGGGATTCGAACCTTGATCACTGGTGAACAATGGACCATGCACACTGAAGTCCGAGTCCGATACCTAACCCGAATTCGAGCATGGTGCCTCTTAAAGAAGGAGGTAGAGAAAGAAAATTAAGAAAGAAAGAACGAAAAAAAGAAGAAAAGAAAGAAAGACAGAACGTAGACGGACACGAAAAGTTACGAAGAGAAAAAAATGACAAAGAAGAATAAAAAAAAAGAAAGAGAGGAAGAAAAAAAGAAAGCAAAATGCAGAAGAGGAAGCAGGGAGGAATACGCGAACGAAAGAAAGTTTGCTTCTCTCTTTAAAAACAATCTTTCTTTCTTTTAACAAGAAAGAAGTGGAGAAGAAATGATCCTGGGAGAAGGGAAAGTGGAAGAGGAGGAGGGGGAGGAGGGGGAAGAGGAGGAGGAGGAGATGGAGGAGGAGGAGGAGGAGATGGAGGAGGAGGTGGAGGAAGAGGAGGAGGAAGAAATGGATAAAGAGATGGCACACATAAGATGAAAATAGGAAGTAGCAGTAGCAGTGGTGGTAGTAGTAGTAGTAGCAGAAGAAGAAGAAGAAGATGATGATAATGATGATGATTACGACGAAGAAGAGACAGAAGCAGAATAAAAAACAAACAAAAAACAAAAACAAAAACAAAAAAAAACCAACAACAAAACCACCACCACCAAGAAGAAGAAGAAGAAGAACGAAAAAAAAAAAGGTTGTTATTTCTGGAACCCCACTGATGCGTGAGAGAGAGAGAGAGAGAGAGAGAGAGAGAGAGAGAGAGAGAGAGAGAGAGAGAGAGAGAGAGAGAGAGAGAGAGAGAGAAGTTTCTTTCTTTCTGTCATTCTCATCGTTTTGTACTCGGTAACAACATCAGTGACCACCACCACCGGCTGTTCTGTCCTAAATAAGTCCTCGTCCACCTCTCACCACCACCACCACCATCACCACCACCACCACCGCTACCACCCTTTTACAGCCACACACCGACTGTTCCTCCCACCCACCTACCAACCCCAGCATCCACACACCCCTCCCCCATCCCCCGCCCACATAGTACCCTCCTGACCGGCCACAGTGGTCGATAAAAGTATCCCTTCTCTATTTCCAGACGTTTCCGGGAATCTTATATATATATATCTGGCTTGCTAAGTAGAGGGTAAAGGCTTTTTTTGTTGGGGGGGCCTGGGGGGGGGCGGGGGGGGGGGGGGGGGAGAGGGGTGCTTTTGGGTCAAGAAGGGAGAGAGACAGAAGGGTGGGGGGGATGTAGGTGTGTGTGTGGGGTGGGGGTGAGAGGGGGGGCAGGGGGAGATAGCTGCAGAGTTAGGGGGTGGGATGGAAATATTGGGGAGGAAGGGGAGAGAGGGCGAGAGATAGAAGGAAAGAGGGAGACAGAGACATTGAGAGAGAGAGAGAGAGAGAGTATGGGGGAAAGAGAGAGGACGTCAAGACAGAATGAGAGTAAAGGAGCGAAGGAGAAAGATAGAGAGAAGGGTGGAGAGAGGGAGAGACAGAGATCGAGGAAGAGATGGAGATAGAGGGAGAGAGGAGGAGAGAGGAAGAAAGAGAGAGAGAGAGAGAGAGAGAGAGAGAGAGAGAGAGAGAGAACAGGACTCATCATCATTAACGTTACTATCGTCATTACCACCACCACTACCTCCACCACCACCACCATCATCATCATCATCATTATCATCATCATCATTGCCGTCACAACTATCGTTGTCGTCGTCGTTGTTGTCATCAACAATATGACCAATACCGGTTTTCTCCTCCTCCTCCTCTTCCTCCTCCTCCTCACCCATCTCAATTTTTTCTCCATTCCTTTTCCTTCTGTTTGAAATCAGCCAAGGCTGAGAATCCCACAGAAAACTCTCTCTCTCTCTCGCTCTCTCTTTCTCCCCCTCTCTCTCTCCCTCCCTCTCTCTCTCCTTCCCCCTCTCTCTCTTTCGTGTGTGTGTGTGTGTGTGTGTGTAAATGCGTGCGTGTGTGTTTATGTGCGTGCGAGTGTGTGCGTACGTCTGTGCATAGGTCTGTGTGTGTACGTGCGTGTACGCGCGTGCGTATGTGTCTGGCTGGCTGGCTGTCTGTCTGACAGTTAATCTCCTCGGATGAATTGTCATTGTCTCACCATCAGCTGGCCAGTCAAGGGCGACTATCAAAGAGAGACAACTCATCTCAGAACAGTTCACCTCTTGACGCGTCCATAATGTGTTTGGTCAATGAAGCGAGAGATATCAACAAGTGAGGTCACAAGTATTCAAGCACAGTCTTTCCCTCTGATTCTCTATGTCTGTCTGTCTGTTCTTCTCTGTCTGTCTGTCTGTCTGTCTCTTTCTCCCTCTCTCTATTTGCTGTCTTTTATGTCTCTTACATCTGTGTTTAAAATTTTATCATTACTTTTCTGTGTTAATTTCACTTGAATCATCCATGTGTAGCATTCATGCTTGGGTTTTGTTGTTGTTTTTCCTTTGGTGTGTGTGTGTGTGTGTGTGTGTGTGTGCGTGTGCGTGTGTGCGTGCGTGTGTTACTCGCTTCCGTTCCGTACAGATGTGAGCGATGTTGTGTCTCTCAGTTTGACGCTGTATTATACTCGCACATTATACATGTATTAAGTATTAAGTATAACTACATTTATATGCGTACATGTTTGTGTGTCTCTTAGAACAACGGCAGATGTGTAAGTCGGCCAAAGTGCTAATATCTTCACCGTTGGAAAATAAAGATTCATTCATTCATTCATTCATTCATTCATTCATTCATTCATTCTCTCTGTGTCATTCTCTCTTATCTCTTTGTCAACACTTTTTGTGCTGTTAATACATCCTACCGCTGCTGCTAGCAGCTGATGATAATTATGACAATGACGAAGATGACATGAGGATGCTGCTGCTGCTGCTGCTGTTGTATGTTGATGGTGGTGATGATGATGATGATGATGAAGATCGTGATCATGACTTTGGAACATGATTTTACAAGCGTCTGACCGCCATCTGAACACATACACTGAAGCCTGCCATACACTTAAAACTCACACCGGACGAATAGTTCTCTCCCTTGCTTTTCCCGACAGACGACCCATTTGTTAGGGTTAGGAAAAAAAATCACACACAAAAAAACAAAAAAACATAAAGTAACTGAATGAAACTCACTGTACTTGACCCACTGACCCCTCTCCTAATGTTGTGTGAACGCCCACCCCCTCCATCTTCACTGCTCTCAGAAGCTGAATCACTATCAGTACCAACTTGCTGGTAGCTTTCTTCACTGCAGATACTTTATTCAACGTCTTCATCATCCTCGTCGATGTCGAAACCTTCAGTTTGAAGCATTTCATTCACTTCAGCAGCGGTAAAAGCCGTTGTCGTGATCTGGTTTGCTAAAAAAATTTCCATCTGTATCGCCTGTGACGCCATTTTCGATACGTATGCAGATTAGCTTGTCGTGTGGGATCCTGAACTCGCTAGGAAAAACAAAACAAAAAAACAAACAAAAAAACTGCACGCAGGAAAAAAATAAAAACAAAATGGGTGGCGCTGTAGTGTAGCGAGGCGCTCTCCCTGGGGAGAGCAGCCCCAATTTCACACAGAGAAATCTGTTGTGATAAAAAGAAATACAAAAAATACTGCCACTGTCGCTATTGGTGACTACTGCCTCCTCTACTGCTTCTGATTAGACAGGCATCAAACGAAACTTAAGGACCAGTGCCAAAGTTTCAGGTCTTCTGACGAAGAGTGAGTCTTTGTTTTGATTCAGTCAAGTGTGTGTGGCAGTGTGTGTGTGTGTGTGTGTGTGTGTGTGTGTGTGTATGCAACCACATAAATATGCACCGAAATGCACCCATACATAACCCCCCCCCCCCCTTACCTCCCTATGTCCCCCCGACAGGACACCATAGCAGCAATGCAGCGATACCTGATGTCTGCTAAAACAACAATAACAACCCACAAAGCTTCACAGAAAAGGAAGCTCGAAACAATCATTTGACACTGATGCTGTCAGAGTTATCGTCAGAACGGAGAAAATTTATCAGCTTTCACATGGGCGCGAAAATGAATGAATGAATGAATGAATGGATGGATGAATTCAGTCTGCACCTTGTCACCCGGCCCCTGCTGGCCTTTATCTCTGTCACAAGGAATTGACCTTTCACTGATGATGGTAATCATCCACCTCACTCCTCCCCCCCCCCCCAGCCCCCCTCCTCAAGCTTTCACGGAAAGTAACGATCCCCAACTCATTGTTCATCCTCATTAATGTTCATCAACACACCATCACATTGCTGGCAAAAAACAAACAAACAAACAAAATGCTCTAAATCACCACGCCAGACTGATGTGTTTTTTATATTATTAATATTTTTTTTTTTTTACACTGCCGGTGATAACCAACCATTTGGGAAATCATTATTGACACGAATGTTTTCCCCCGTAAGGGATCAGAGACGAAGGGATATGCCGAGAGAGGGTGAGAAGTATGGTGGAGCGATACAATTGTGGCGACGGATGTAGGCTGTGATGGTCAGTCCATTTTCATGATTACATTAACGTGGTCAGCGATACGCTCTGTGTTGCATCTATAATCCTCTCTCGTTCCAGTGCCCAGTCACAGGTCTGATGGCTGTCAAGTATGGCGAAGTGTGTGTGTCATTATGCAAATTCCTCTCCCATGAGTCCAGATCTTTTTTTTTTTTCTTCCCATTCTTGATAAAGGATTACACAGGACTGCGTGACCTTGTGAACAATAGCGAATTGTTCCTCGCCTTTCCAGAGATATTGTCATTGGTAATGTGATAACGAGCATGCATAACCAGTGCTGGGTTGAGGCAGGAGTGGTCTGAGCATTGGCCTGTGGGAAACAGATTGATGTCATGGTTCAAGTAGCACTGCGCATCAGCTGAGTGTTGTTTTCAGAAGGACTGCCAGGTCTGTGTGTTGGAAGTCATGCATCAACAGAAGCACGTACATTCACTGCCCTTACGTGCGAACACACACACACACACACAGACACAGACACACACCCACGCACACACACACACACACACACACACACACACACACACACACACAACACACACACACAGAGTCAAGCACACGAGAGAGAGACTGATATCTGGAGGCAGAGGTAGGTAGGAAGGGAGGGAGGGTGACAGAGAGAGAGAGAGAGAGAGAGAGAGAGAGAGAGGTGGGAGACAGAGACACATACAGTCACATAGAGAGAGAGAGAGAGAGAGAGAGAGAGAGAGAGAGAGAGAGAGAGAGAGAGAGAGAGAGGGGATGAGTGAGAAAGAGACAGAGGGAGAGATCGATATATATATATATATATATATATATATATATATATATATATATATATATATATATATTGAGAGAGAGAGAGAGAGAGAGAGAGAGAGAGAGAGAGAGGTGGGAGACAGAGACACATAGTCACATAGAGAGAGAGAGAGAGAGAGAGAGAGAGAGAGAGAGAGGTGGGAGACAGAGACACATAGTCACATAGAGAGAGAGAGAGAGAGAGAGAGAGAGAGAGAGAGAGAGAGAGAGAGAGAGAGGCAGGAAGAATTCAATCGAAATGAGTGGGTGTGACACTGACGAGTGGCGACACCTGCGGCTGCCAGAACTTGATTTTTTAGTCTGTAGAGAGAGCGAGAGGAAGCCCCCCCCCACCACCCCCACGCACCCTCCCCCCCCCCCAAAAAAAAAAAGAAAAAGAAAAAAAGTTGTTGTTACGAATGGAAGTCAGCTGAAGTCTGATTCGAGTCTTTTACAGCTGCTCCGACAAACACTGGTCGAGAAGTCCTTACGGATGATTAAATGAGACATCCATAGAACTGGTGCGTGTGGGGGATTGGTGGAGATGGACAGAGAATTTGAGAGAGACAGAGAGAGAGAGACAGACAGACAGACAGACAGAGACAGAGAGAGAGAGAGAGAGAGAGAGAGAGAGTTACAGAGACAGAGCAAGAGAGAAAGCGAGAGAAACGTAGGCACAGATGAGAAAGAATGAGACAGGGAGGAAAATACAGAGAGAGAGAGAGAGAGAGAGAGAGAGAGAGAGAGAGAGAGAGAGAGAGAGAGGGAGGGATAGAGAGATAGATAGATAGATAGATAGATAGAGAGAGAGAGAGAGAGAGAGAGAGAGAGAGAGAGAGAGAGAGAGAGAACACTGAACACTTTTACACTGAAATGTTTAATGTCATTAGCTGAAAAGCTCTTCTGACATAGTAGGTACTAATCAGAATAAATGGTGCAAATAGATAAAATGGAACAGAGAGAGAGAGAGAGAGAGAGAGAGAGGAGGGAGGGAGGGAGAGACAGACAGACAGACAGACAGACATATAGGTAGAGAGACAGAGGCAGAGAGTTTCTGTCTCTTCCTTTGAAGACATTGTGACACACATGTATTCATTGTTAACTGAGTCACACAAGTGCTTTACACTATATTCTTCTGCATGTGATCGCCAAATTTCCAATATACAGTTTAAGATAAATATAAAGAAAAAAGAGAGAATGCGAATGACGATGGAGAAAAAGGAAAAAAAAAAATATGAGGAAGGAAAAAAAAAAGGAGGCAAATTACGAATTGAAAAGAAGACGACCACGCAAAAAAAAAAAAAAAACAAAAAAAAAAAAAAAAAAAATACTGAAGAGAAGAAAATTTAGCAAAAGTTGTCTTTATTATTTTGTTTCTAAACGAAAGATAGGAATGAGGAAAAAAAAAAATAATAATAGGCGAAAAGTTAGAAAGAAAGTTAGAAGGTGAGAAAAAAAAACCCAAACAAAAACACACACAATAGATACATCAACTATGGTGTTAGTTTCAGCTCCGTTTTCAAGCAGGCGTCAAAGCGTTCAACACCACAGCTGCTGTTGGAAGGAGCAGTGATATTATAAATAAAGAAAGAAAAAGAAGAAAACAGGCCTTCAAATCAACAACAACAACAACAACAAAAAAACCCACACAAAAAACAACAACGTTACAATCGTTTGAGAGAAAATAGGACTACAAAGAAGAAGAAGAAAAAGAAGAAAAAGAAGAAGAAAAAGAAGAAGATAATTTGAAAATACCCTTGCTTACTGTTACCATGCTTGTGTAGGATGTAACTTGCCACAGGAAACTTGTCATGGTGATGATGCTGAAGATAAAATATAACCTTCATTGCAAGGGGGGAAAAAAAAGAAGAAGAATTAGAGAAGGAGGAGGAGGAGGAGGAGAAGAAGAAGAAGAAGAAGAAGCAACAACAACAACAACAACAATTTCACAGTCACCACAACCAGCGAGTAGTCCTGGAATTCCGCTGGTCCTCTTGTACTATCAGACTGCTTCTTTTTGTTTTGTTGAAATACTTTCCCTCAAGTGTTAGCGAACACAGCAAACTCTGCGCTCCTAACTTTCATTGTTCCACTCATTCCACCCCCCCCCCCCCACCGCCAAAACCCGCCACACCAACTTCACCCCCACCACCTCCCCTCACCCCCACCCCTTCATTCCTTCCTTCATTCCTGTCTTGTCACAGCGATCGATAAAGGATCCCTCTCCATTACCAGACGTTTCCAAGAA
Organism: Babylonia areolata; assembly: GCF_041734735.1. Taxonomy (NCBI): domain Eukaryota; kingdom Metazoa; phylum Mollusca; class Gastropoda; order Neogastropoda; family Buccinidae; genus Babylonia; species Babylonia areolata. Next base: position 32,364,469 of record NC_134885.1, read on the forward strand.
TCTTACATCTGGTTTCTTTGCTAAGTAGAGTTACAGACTTTTTGAACAGGAAGAGGAGGGAAAGGGGGCAGGGGGACGGAGGGGGGGGGGGAGGAACAGACACAGGCAGAATTAACAATCACTACCCCCCCCCCCCCTCTCCTCCCCACCCTCCTCACCCCCTATCTTGTGTTTTTTGCTTCTGTCTATTTCTAGCATCACTCGCGTGTCCACCAGGACCCTTCAAGACGACTCGTCTTGTTAAAAGGCGGCGCAGCAAATTCAGCAATTTCTTTTTCTTGTATCTAAGCCTGGCCAATTCACCTACATATATATATACCCTGGTCGTTCTTGCTCGCCCAGTCCACGATCTTATTTTCTCCAGTCATTTGCGTTGGTGGGTAAAGGGTGGAGATTATTTTCCCGATTTCCCAGGTCAACATAAGTGCAGACGTGCTAGTACCTGAACCCCCTTCGTGTGTATACGCATGCGGAAGATCAAATACGCACGTTTAAGATCCTGCAATCCATGTTAGCATTCGGTGGGTTATGGAAACAATAGTATTCTCAATATGAACACCCCTGATGTCAGAGTATGGCTGCCTACATGGCGGGGTAAGTAAACAAAAATGACCATACATTTAAAATGATACATGTCTGTATGTGTAGATGTGTGCGTTACTGAAATCTGATTGAATGACACAGGAAACGAATGACGAGCGCCCAATGGCAGCTGTCAGTCGGTTCTATCTGGGTAAGCACCTGTCGTGCAAATGACTCCGTGTTTGTAAAGCGCTTTGAGCTTCGTCTCCGACCGAGGATAGGCGCTATAGTGGAGTGATGGCCTAGAGGTAACGCGTCCGCCTAGGAAGCGAGAGAATCTGAGCGCGCTGGTTCGAATCACGGCTTAGCCGCCAATATTTTCTCCCCCTCCACAAGACTTTGAGTGGTGGTCTGGACGCTAGTCATTCGGATGAGACGATAAACCGAGGTCCCGTGTGCAGCATGCACTTAGAAACAAAACTGACAAACCACATGAAAACAAAAGTAGCCAGCAAACATGAGAGCTGCTGGACACACACACACACACAAACCACACACACACACACAAACCACACACACACATACACGCGCGCGCACACAAACACACACACGCACACACACACACAGACACACACACACACACACACACATCCCGACGAGCAACGTACCCCCACACTTTGCACGTTAATGTATTAATGGAAATGGACGAACCATTATCACCTAACGTGGCCGACAATTCCCTCTCGCTTCCCGCCCTCTTGTCACCTCCGCTCGTCTGGTCCCTACTTGCGACGGAAATCCATTAGTGTCAATAATGATTTTACGTCAGACAGTTATCACTATCCCATAAACTAGTGGCTGGTTGGTATTGATTTCTATTGTAACCCCCCTCCGCTCCCCCCCCCCCCCCCCCCCCCCCCCCCCCCCCCCCCCCAAGCAATGAGGTGGAAGAAGAACTGCAAGTTGAGGATGATTGCTGAATGATGAATCATTTCCTTGGTGTTTTGAGGACTTACTCATGGGAGTGGACAGGGAATGGCGGTGAAGCTCTTAGGGCACTGTATCAAATTGGATGCAGATGCATGACAAGCATCTATTTTGCCATAAAGGGGAAGGCAAGACATGATGATGGAGTCTCCCGTCGGATCGACGGATGAGTAGGCAGGCAGGTTTATTTGTCGGTTGTGTGTCCTCATTATGGGAGAAGAGGCCGATTGTGGATGTGCAGCACTTCCCACACGTGTTGCAAGGGAAAACGTCTCCAGAAGTTGAGCCCTGCTTCCTTCGCTCACGCTTCTCCTTAAAGGAGTCAAGACGTATGATTCTGTAAATGAATTTAATGGTGATGGTTGAAAACACAAGCTGTCTGTTCCTCCTTAGTACCAATTACATCTGTCAACGTGGATTTGATGCTAACAACAATGTGGCTTTAGTCATCACGTTGTCGATACTGATGACATACTTCTCTTCCCCTCCCCTTCTCTCCCTCTCCCTTTCTCTCTTATCCATCTGTCAATGTGTGTGTGTGTGTGTGTGTGTGTGTGTGTGTGTGTGTGTGTGTGCGCGCGCGTGTGTGTTCTTGATCACATTCCTTCTGCAGGACTCCTTTCTGTTTCTGTTTCTTTCTCCCCTTTCTATTAAATATATATATATATATATATATATATATATATATATATATATATATATATATATATTGTGTGTGTGTGTGTTATTGTGATTGATGTAGATTAGCAAGGACACATTGGAAGAATGGGCCATGCTTAAAATCTTAATCCTTGAGTTCTGTGTTCTGAAATCTGAGTTCCCTCCCTCCCTCACCCTCCCCACGGCGCGAAGTCCGCATCCTTTGACACTTCGTTGAAACCAGAACTGAAACTAGTAATGAAAAACAACAACAAGAAAACAAAAAAACAACAACAAAAACGTCATCACTGCACAGACGCAGCAAGGCCCCCATACAGAAAAGTAAATTGTCATGTAAGTTTTATAAGAGCACTTCACACAATGTTCAAAGGCTTAAACTATGAAATATTCCATTTCTATTCTGCTGACTGCTCGGCATGTGATTAAACCAGAAGAAAGAAAGAAAAAAAAAAGAAGAAAAAAAAAGAAGCAAAACCCATGACCATTGTATATATTTCTCATGGGAAATTCCCTCGTCTGCCTCCCCTCGCCCCCCCCCCCCTCCCCCCGCCCCTCCAGCTCCCCCTGTACAAGGGAGGTAACCTCGTCCACTGTAGCTGACTGAAATCGGCCCAGAAGTAATCCCTTCGAAGGCATCATTAAACAGTGTTCGAATAAACTGTCTCCCCTTCCTATTTCCAAACAGAATGCCGTGACAGACAGGTCCATTCTGCCCACGTACCAAGCAATTCAACTCCGATGTCCCCCTCCACAACCATCTGCCCCCCCCCCCCCCGGCCCCCTCCCCTCCACACATCCCCCTTCCCCCCCTCTCCCCCCGCCCCCACCACAAAAGAAGACAGATAATAGTACACACAACGTCTGTGTATTACCGGATTTGTGTTGTTGGGATGAAGAGGAAGATGACAGTGGTGGAATGTGATGTATACAGCCCTTGATTTAGGTTAAGCCCCTACTGAAGATCACAACTGTACAGTGACATTCATACAGAAAAGTTTATCTTGTGAGTGTGTCTACCGTAAGTTAAAAATCATAACAAAAATGAATTATAAAAAGAGAGAAAAGAAAAGAACAATCAAGCAACAAAAGAAACAAACAAACAAAGACTTATTTTGGAAAGCATATCAAGGGTAGGTTTCAGAAATCAAATGACATTCTGTTTCCTCACCACACTATTTAGCTGAGGTTTCTAATGAGCAAATTTCCCTTCCTCTTAAGTCCAAAATGCAACACTGCGGAGGCGAAAAACATCGACAACATCATGATTAACATTTTCGAAAGAAATTGTGTTGACGTTTGGTGACTATATGACAAAACTTTAACCACACTCCACTTCTTAACTGTCACTGACTCACAGCGATTATATCAAATCACAGCAAAACAAGCTTGCACCATTACTCGTATTTCTCTAGGGGGTATAAAAAAGAGAGAGAAACGAAATCTCCAGGCACGGTAAAGTAGGTACAATAGATGTGTCTGTCACCACCACGGATGGCTGGATCCTGTCCACTGAAACCCACGGGACGACTGCAAGGGTTCAGATAAAGTTGTGTCCTGTCCCAGCTTGGCGTGCAATCAGTTGGGAGTGAACATGAGTGTTGTGTCATCCAACCACTTGGAAATCCAACACGGTGATTATAGACAGGAAGAAGGAGGAGGAGGAGGATAGGTGGAACGATGTGAAACGTCCATCACAGCTAGCAGACTTTACCAAAAATGATACCGGTAGTACCAATCATTTTGCACTGGGAGTTGGATGAACGGAGTGAATGACAGCAAAAGAAGGAATTCTCTTTAAAAGGAAATGTTGTTTCACAGTGTTAGTCAGGGAGAGCGAGACCGAGACAGAGAGACAGAGAGTGAGACAGGGATTGAGAGAACTCAGAACTGTTTTAATGTAAGGCCACCGACCTGTATATATATATATATGAATGCGCGTGTTGTACACACACACACACACACACACACACATGAAAACCGACCCTTATGAACAACATAAAGTTAGAAAGAATAAACTGATAATATTACAAAACTAAATAAGTAAGGGTAATTTAGAAACAAGTCTTTCATCAAAGTCTGAGCGCTTTCTGCTATCTGTTTTAAAGCATAAAAAAAAATACATTGCTACATCTCTTGACACAATGCTGTTGACATTTTGAAGAGGGGTTGAGAGAGAAGGGGAGAGAGAGAGAGAGAGAGAGAGAGAGAGAGAGAGAGAGAGAGAGAGACAGAGACAGAGAGAGAGACAGACGGAGAGAGAGAGAGAGAGAGAGAGAGAGAGAGAGAGAGAGAGAGAGAGAGGAACAGAAATATATATATATATATATATATATAGAGAGAGAGAGAGAGAGAGAGAGAGAGAGACGCAGAACAAAATAAAACTAAACGAAACAACCTTTTTTTATATTCAGCTAAGGTAATGCAATAAATGCATTTCGTCTAAGCAGGTCTGGGTTATATATATATATATATATATATATATATATATATATATATATATATATATATATATATATATATAGAGAGAGAGAGAGAGAGAGAGAGATTATATCAATAGATACGGTAACAGCCAAGGGCACAAGGCAGGTTAAAAAAAAAGAGTTAAAACCAGCTGTTAAAGCACAAGTGTAGTAATGGGAATTTTCACCATCATGAAAAACAAACAAACAAACAAACAAACAGCAGCAATGAACAAAACAGGGGAATGACGAGAAAGACCAGCAAGTCACACACAAACTGAATAGTGTACAACAGGAGAATGTCCCAAGGGAGTCTTCTTCTTCTTCTTCTGCTTCTTCTTCGTTCGGAGGGGAGGTAGGAGGGGGGGGGGGAGGGGAGGAGGGGGCAGGGTGGAGAGGGGGGGATCGTGGGGGGGGGGGGGGGGGGGGGGGGGCGGGGGGAGGGGGGGGCAGGGGGGCAGGTGACATGGGGAAGGTATTAAACAAACTGAATATATTGTTGGCGAACTTGCGTAAACATAAATAGAGAGAAAGAGACAGAGAGACAGAGGGGTGGGGGGAGGGGGCAGAGAGAGAGAGAGAGAGAGAGAGATGTAGATGTAGATGTTTTATTCATATAGGCCATAGCCCCTTAGAAGGGGGTACACATGGAATTGACATTAAGTCGCATATTACTACAAAGAAAAAATTACGTTACATAAGCATTGCGTTGTTTAAAAGCTCTATGCACATATAAAGCAAAATGTTGTACAATAGTTTCGTTCGTAGACGACAATAACAAAATGAGTTTAAATAAACAAGGCTGTCTATAAAATTTGAGTGGAATTAATCGTTCTCTAATATTTATCAATGCTGGACAACTAAGCACAAAATGGACCTCATCTTCAGTTGATTCTTTGCATAATGGGCATAACAAATTACAAATGTTTGACTGCCTATAACGATACAGATGAGTAAAAATATCAGAGACACCGAACCTAAATTTCGTCATTAAATACTTCAAACCTCTAGCAATATGCATACGCATATAAATTGGAACATTATGCAAATTATTGATCATTCTGTACAGCTTAAATCTGTCACTGTCCTGGATATGAGAATTCCAACTTTGCCATCTACAATCAACCAATCTTTCGCGGAACACACGGATAAAAACATTTATATCTTCAACACCTTGATTTAGCCATACAAAACCAAAACCGTACTCATATAATTTCTTTCTAACATTTGAAACCCAATTTCTTCTACCCTTATTATCTAAGTCTAACAACATTTTATATGCTTTATATGGCAGTCTGTGTTCATCCATTTGTGTTAACTTGAGCCAGTACTTAATACATTTAACGGTAGAGAGCAACGATATTGGGTATCTGTCAGTCTCACCATAGACGAGATCATTTGGTGTCTGAAGGGAGACCCCTAAAAATTTTTTCAAAGCATATAGATGAATTTTTTCACAGTGTATAGCAGCAGAGTCAAGACCCCATAATTCTGCCCCGTACTGTATCATAGGCTGGATCTGAGAATCAAATATTTTTAGGAATAATTTCAGAGATTCATTTTGTACTAATGACAATTTCTTCATGACATATAACAATGCATTTTTTGCTCTACTTGCAAGGTTTTTACATGCAAATGTAAAACTCAAACGTGTAGAAAAATAAATACCTAAATATTTGTATACATTCACAA
>NC_134885.1:32380788-32385788 GCF_041734735.1 Babylonia areolata
AGCGCACGTAAAAGTACCTACGGCAACAAAAGAGTAGAAAAATCGACTTCCATGGGAAAACAAACAAAAATGCAGGAAGAAAAGAAGGTGGCGCTCTTAGTGCAGCGACGCGCTCTCCCCGCGGATTGGGATATGAAAATCACACAGAGAAATATGTTGCAACAAGAGTGTAATACAATGCAATATACTGCGAACTCTTGCATTCTTGAACTTTGAGCAAGGTGTGAAATTTTCATTGTGCCGACAAAAGATTGAACAGATAATGCATGCACAACCGTGTGCAGCTATTACAGGATCTGCAGCAGAATTACTTATCGATCGTTGCTCAAATCAGAGCAGAATAAACCGAGGCTGCCAAAAAAGGGGTAAATGTTAAAAAAAAAAAATCCACGGCATTTGAACTGTGTCTTCCATGCAGGGACTCAGAACGAAATGAATGATTTTTGTTCACGGATGTACCAAATACATCAAAACTACAAAACAAGACAAAAGAAAAAAAAAAAAAAAAAGGTCAAGAAATTATAGATTTTTCCTACGTCTAATATTTCATAGTATAGTTTTGTGTTCTTAGTTCGAATATTAGTTTCAGTTTCAGTTTCTCAAGAGGGCGTCACTGCGTTCAGGAAAATCCATATACACTACACCACATAAGCTACGTAGATGCCTGCACAGCAGCGGAACCCAATGCGCTTAGTTAGGCCTTGAGTGCATGCATGTAATCATATCTGCGTTCCTATCAGACGGGGGAACTTCTTCAATGTATCAGTTTCAGTAGCTCAAGGAGGCGTCACTGCGTTCGGACAAATCCATATACGCTACACCACATCTGCCAAGCAGATGCCTGACCAGCAGCGTAACCCAACGCGCTTAGTCAGGCCTTGAGGGGAAAAAAAAAAAAAAAAAAAAGAGGTGAATAAATAATAGATAAGCTTACACAAATAAATAAATAATAATTATAATGTAAAAAAAAAGGTGAATAAATAATAGATAAACTTACACAAATAAATAAATAAATAATAATTATATAAAAAAGGTAGTAGTAATAATAATAATAATAATAAAAATAAAATAATAATAATAATAATAAATAAATAAATAAATAAATAAGACAACAATGATGATAAATAAGCAAATAGATGTAAAACATGAAGAGACACATTCACATATACACCCACACATGCATAACATATGCACCAAACATGCAGTTTCAATTCAATTCAATTCAATATATCGCCAAAGGACAATACTACCAGGCTCTTTTTTTAATGCGCCAAGTGCGTGCTGCACACGGGACCTCGGTTTATCGTCTCAGCCGGATGGCTAGACGGTCAGTTTGATTTTTCCATGGTCAAGAGCGGGAATCGAACCCAGACTCTCACGGACACTGTATTGGTAAATGAGCGTCTTCACCATTCTGCCTCATCTCTCACAGTACTTCTTTAACATTACATAAAACAAAATTTGCTTGGTTCACACACACTTCATTCTGTAGGCGTCCGTAATCAATAGTTGACACACAACTGAAGCCGATATAGACATGATTAAAAAAGATAGGTTAAAAAAAAACGATATCGTTTTCAAGATAACTATAGATCCAACTTCCGGGGTATCGTATGCCAGAATAAAAAGAAAAAATACAACAACAAAAAACAACAAAAAACCCCCACAAAACAAAAAACTCAACCCCCCCCAAAACACAACAAACAAACGTGTCCACTTATCAAACTGTCTTCTTACTGACTCATTGTTAAATCACTGCAGAACGAAAACAACAACAACGTCACATCAACAAAAACAAATAAACAAAACAAGCTTGCATCGCTGCACACATTTCTCAAGGGAAAACCGAACCAAAATCTCCGGGCGATCACACTACAATAATGGATGTATCTGTCACCACAGTGTTGGCTGGACCCAGTCCACTGTCACCCATAGGACCTCTGTCCGGGTTGGCTTGGGACAAAGTGGGTCATGTCCCACTTGGCAATCACCAGGGAGTCAGCATGTGGGTTGTATCATCCAACCGCTAGAGAATAAACCTTACAGTGCGATTACACAGACAGACAGAAAGAAGGAAGAACAGAGATAGAAGTGTTGATACGTCACACAGACTTTAGTTTCGGTTTCTCAAAGAGGCGTCACTGCGTTCGAACAACAAATCCATATACGCTACAACACATCTGCAAGGCAGATGCTTGACCCAACGCGCTGTGACACCACCGTGGACGAGCATGGAGACGACACAAAACACAAGGCGGCGAACACAGTCCAGCAACACTTGTGACGAAGCACTGGTCGCGTCTGTCATCTGGAGGAAACGCTGTGTGACGGAAGCGTCAGGGATGTCATGGAAATAGTACAGCCAGTGCAGCAGGCCCTGTGCACCCATCCCCAGGAGACCCAGGGCCACGTGCAGCACTATCTGCAGGGCCAGAGCATACACCTTCCCTGACCCCTCACTGATGTATGCATAATATATATATTTGGAGTGATGGCCTAGAGGTAACGCGTCCGCCTTGGAAGCGAGAGAATCTGAGCGCGCTGGTTCGAATCACGGTTCAGCCGCCGGTATTTTCTCCCCCTCCACAAGACCTTGAGTGGTGGTCTGGACACTAGTCATTCGGATGAGACGATAAACAGAGGTCCCGTGTGCAGCATGCCCTTAGCGCACGTAAAAGAACCCACGGCAACAAAAGGGTTGTTCCTGGCAAAATTCTGTAGAAAAATCCACTTCGATAGGAAAAAGCAAATATAACAGCAGGCAGGAACAAATACAAAAATGGGTGGCGCTGAAGTGTAGCAACGCGCTCTCCCTGGGAGAGCAGCCCGAATTTCACACAGAGAAATCTGTTGTGATAAAAAGAAATTCAAATACAAATGTATTTGTTGCACCTGTCAGAGTGGATTTCTTCCACAGAATTTTGTCAGAGGACAACTCCTACTGCCCCGGATTTTTTTTTTTCAGTGCGCCAAGTGCGTGCTGCACACGGGACCTCGGTTCATCATCGTTTCATCATAATGACTGGACGCTCAGTTGGATTTTCCAGTCAAACTTAACTTGAGAGAAAGGGCAAGAGCAGGATTCGAACCCAGACCGTCACGGACTCTCAATTGGCAGATGAACGTTTTAACCATTCTGCCACCTTCCTCCACAGCTACAGGGCTTCGCATTAATAATGCCGCAGTTCCAATCGTTTTGTACTGTAGAACCATATGAGGAAGCTAAAACTCTCCTCCGCAGCAGATTTGGAAGAGACTGGGTCACCCTGAACGGAGGCTACCAGGCGCACCAGGATCCCATCAGGACACTGGAGAGGAGACACCAGACTACCATCTACCGCCTTCGCACAGGACACTACGGCCTCAGAGCACACCTGAAGAGGATTGGAGTGGCAGCCACATCCCTATGTGATTGCGGCCAGGCTGACCAGACCCCATTCCATATTCTCCAAGACTGCCCCCTTATGAGAAGACGCGGCAGCAGTCCTGGCCTGGGGGTGCGGACCTCATCACCAAGCTCTGGGGGACGGTAGCCGATCTTCGCCGGACGTCCGAGTTTGTGGCATCCCTCGGACTTCGACCCTGACTGCGTAGCTGTCGAACGCCAAAGAAAGAAAAAGAAAGTACTGTAGAACCTGATGAACACATAGATGTATTGTGTCTGACTGTCCTGGAAAGCTGCACTTTCTTCAGCAGCCCTTGACAAATCATGTGCTGTATTCATCTTGACTTGTCTTGTTCTGCGCAAACAGATGCAGCGTTGTTCCAGATCAAGCTTACAAAGGTTAATGACTGCTGCTTTTGGAGATATCAAAGCAAAGAAGGTCCTGCTTTCTCTCAAAGACATTTGATGTCATCAGTGGTTAGCGACAGCAAGTCTCTCTCTCTCTCTCTCTCTCTCTCTCTCTCTCTCTGTGTGTGTGGGCGCGCGCGCGCGATTGAAATGCATATAAAAACGCACTGAAATTAAATGAGAAGCAAAGAGGCAGACAGACAGTTTGGGTTGGTAAGCAGACAGACCGACAGACAGACAGACAGACAAAGACAAAAGGAAAGAGAGACAGAGTGAGAGAGAGAGAAAGAGAGAGACAGAGACAGAGAGATGAGAGACAGAGAAAGACAGAGAGAGAAGAGTTAGAGACAAAGGAACATATGCAAACATACAAACATATAGATAAAGTCAGATAAAGAGACAGGCAGACACACAGACAGATAGACAAGACAGGAAAGAGAAAAGCTTTCTCATTAACTAGAAAAGACACACTGGGCTAACCACAGATGAAGCCACGCACGCTGAGTTTTTCTCTTCGAGCACGTGCAGCTCCGACAGGAGAAAAAAAACACAAAACTGACGATACATGCAACAAAGGGCCCAGACAGACCAGACACAGTTGCTGACTTGGTGGGCTGGCCATCAGTGCGGTTTGCTGTTGTGTGTGTGTGTGTGGGGGGGGGGATTTGGGGAGGTGGGGGGCAGGGGGAGGGGAGCGGGGGACGGGGGGCGGGGTGGGGGGGGATAGAAAGGACAAGAGAGAGGCTCACTACCCACAGCCCACAAATAACAAGTAATGGCCAGATAATTGCTTTATCTCCCCCTCTCTCTCTCCCCTCTCCCCCCACCCGCCCTCCACCTTCTCTCTTGGGACCGACGTTCCAATCGCTGGCTACATAGCGATAGCTAACCTTCTGAGCCTTTACTTTTGGGGTAGGGGTGGAGGGTGGGGGAGGGAAGGTGTGGTACTCTGAGGGTTGGGGGGGGGAGGAGGGAGAGGGTAGGGTGGTTCTCTGTTTTCATTGTAGTCTCCCTCTTCTTCTCTCTCTCTCTCTCCCTTCTCCCATTATTTTTCAACTGCCTCCTCCTCTTCCTCCTTCCCCATCTTCCTCTTGCTTTTTCATCCTCCCTCCCCCCCCCCCACCCTCCACTTCAAACCCCCCCCCCCCTTCAACGTTTCACAGATACATCATTTTAAAGTCTGTTTGACATTGATTTAAAGAAACAA